>NC_084592.1:45467412-45767412 GCF_033807715.1 Cololabis saira | reverse complement strand
AATCTGGACCTGCTGCCAGAACCTCCCTGGACGCAGACGGAGCAGGTAAAAGGTGAAACGGGCCGGCTGCTTCTCTGACGCTCGACCCGGTTTGATGTTATTCCTGGAACAGAGCCCAGTTCTAAACAGCAGAACTTTCCGTTTTATTACCAGGTCGACAAGCCCTTTCCGTCCAGGAGGGACGACGTTCATGCAGCCGGGCTTTTAGACCCGCTGGGTGACCCGTCACGTTTCTGACCGGGTCCAGATCAATAGGAATATTGATCAGAACCAGGACTTCCTCACTCATGACTCCCTGAACATGTTACAGTTACAGCTGCTTCATCGTCTCATTCATCACTTATTGTGTGGAAATCTGGGGAAATATATACAAAACAATCACAGACCTGATTTTTATCTTAAAGGTGACCTATTATGAAAAACACGTTTTTTCTTGTTTTAACATATATAAAGTGGTCTCCCCTCACCCTGCCAGCACAGGGGAGACAAAATACCATGAATTTCTGCAAGCTCTCTGACCCCCGCCGGACTGAGTCCCCAGTGTCACGTGGCCTTTTTTTGAGCCATTCTGAATCTGCGCCTAGGGTGACGTCACCATAGGCGCTCATTTCCATAGGTTCCATAGGTTCCATAGGTTATATATATATATATATATATATATATATATATATATATATATATATATATATATATATATATATATATATATATATATATATGTATGTATGTATGTATGTATGCAGTATGTATGTATGTATGTATGTATGTATGTATGTATGTATGTATGTATGTATGTATGTATATATATATATATATATATATATATATATATATAGCCTATATATATATATATATATATATATATATATATATATATATATATATATATTTATATATATTTATATATATATATATATATATATATATATATATATATATATATATATACTTTTCGATGGGCGGGGGCTTTGAAACTTCACCTTTTCCAACATTCGAACGGACGCCGTTGCCACAACATTTGACCAAACCAAGTAAAACTTGACCTGTGGCCTCCCTATGGGGCCTTGATTGAGCTTGCCAAGTCTCAACTCTGTGAACCCTCTGCAACGCCAACTAGCTCTGTGGTAGTCGTACCGCCACAGGACCAAAAGATCCTAGCAAAGGGCCTTCTGCATTGCAACATAGTCAAAAATCAGCCACCCAGCTCAAAGCGTTAGTGAATTATTCAAAAAACACACAAAAAAGGCCCGAAAAAGGCACCACACACGGTGACCTTTGGCACTTCCGAAGGTCGCACGGGTCTGGACCTCGGCACAGTGGATGAGAGTCACCTCCTGATACAGAGTCTAGAATTTCAGCCTCCTAACTCAAAGCATTAGTGAACTGTGCAAAAATAGACACGAAATAGGCTTTGCAGGCCCGAAAAGCAACACACGTGGTGACCTTTGACACTTGCGAAGGTCACACAGATCTGAAACTCGGCACAGTGGATGAGAGTCACCTCCTGATACAGAGTCTAGAATTTCAGCCTCCTAGCTCAAAGCGTTAGTGAACTGTGCAAAAATAGACACGAAATAGGCCTTATAGGCAAACCTATAACAATACATAACAAACCTCCTGTGCCTACTGAGCATTAATAACATGTCATAATCGAAGGAGAACTAATTAAAACAGGTGTCCTTAACATGAACCTATTGTATTATTGAATTATCAAGGACACTTTCGTGTTTTTGTGTTTAGAAATGTTAAAGATATTAAAAGAAAACCATAACACAATGAGGAAAATACTGTGGCGAACAAGTCGTGCCCAGAGCGTGTCTCGAACCCCAGTCTCCCAGACCACAGTCAACTGCACTAACCAGTTGGCCAAATGCTGATGTGTTGCCCAGGCGGGCAAGGCCTTATCTTATCTGTGGTCGTTACACTATGTTCCAAAAAGTATTGTTTTTAATGGACAAGATCCGGCATTTTACGTTGAATTCTATTGTTCAAGTTTTAAAATTCTAGCTAAATACATAAAAAAGGGAGGTGAGGTGTGAGCTTCATAACAAAACTTCTGTGCCTACTGAGCATTAATAACATGGGGTTAGCCATAGAAAGGGGCGATAACAGCCTCCTGCGCCTACTAGTAGGTAGAGTAGGGCCCTACTGGCCAATATCTATGGGATGATTGTTATTGTTTTGTCCTTCATTCAATGGTATGACAGCAGTCAAATCGGGTGACGGATCCCATTGACTTCGCATAGTACTATATCCGTGGTGTTCCCATTAAAACCTCAATAAAACACTGCTAAAACAGCGTTAAAAACATGCTTTTACAAACTGACAGTAACAAACAGTACCTTGCGCGACAAAAACTCATAATTTAGCCACTATAACAAAGAATATATAAATAATAATAATGTCATAATCCGTGTATATATCACGACAACGGATCCCATTGACTTTGCATGGTACAATATCCGTGGCGCTCACACGGAATTATACCATTTTCCGTGTATATACCACGGAAAATAGTGGTGAGAGGTCGTGGGCATTTCACGGATTTTTGTGAGATCAGGTTGGAAAGCAGCCTTAGATGTTTCCTGCATCACCACACTTGATTCTAATTAATGGTTGTCATCAGCTTCTTATCCAGGTCTTGCACAAGTCTGTTACATTTGTATCAGGGTGCTGAAGCAGGGAAACATCTAAAACCTGAGGACCAGGGTTGGAGACCACTGGTATACGGTGAACAGTTTTAGGATAGGGGGGCGTTTCATTCGTACCTAAAAATATTGAAATGAACTGAATTTGAACTAGTTCAAAGTGAAAATGGTGAACTATGAACATGAACTGTTCATTTTTAAACTATATGAAATTAACTTTGAGCTAGTTACTGAGAAGTATGAACTTGCACAACACTGTCCCGTCCCTCTGATAACCAGCAGAACTCCTCGCAGACGCCGCTCCCCCATCAAGTCTTCGGCTAAGAATACATTTACAAACAATCTAAAAATAGAAAACAGCTTCATCACGTCGTCTCTGAATGTGGAAGTTAAGAAACCAGGAACCATGTTGGCCCCGATACGACCCGGTCAGGTGGAGGAACCGCTGCATTCCAGCCGGTTCCACCTGTCAGCCGCCCGCCCGACCGGTTCTGGCTGTGTCTCCATGGCGACGGGGTGTGTTGGCCACGACGGGGTGTGTTGGCCACCGTAACCATGGCGACAGGGTGTGTTGGCCACGACAGGGTGTGTTGGCCACCGTAACCGAGCCCGCTGCCGCTCCTCTCTGAAGAAAACCGACCCGGTCCTTCAACATACCGCAGGAAACCCGACTCAGCGGGCTGGGCCTGGGCAGATATCTGGTTCTGGTTCTGATTAATGAGCGTTGGGCGGGTCGCCGGGGAAACGAGGACAACACCTCAGACTCAGAACCTCCACATGAGATTTATCTGTGCAGATCAGTCTGGGGGGGAACTTTGTGGAACGGTCTTGATGATGAAAACAAACGAAGCACTAACTTTATACGGTTTAAAAACACATACAAGAAAACAATTCTTGACAAATATAAAAATAAGGACCTCTAAAGAACTCAATTTGCCTTCTATATGTATTTCTTTAATTGTCATTCTGTTCCTTGTGGGTTGGATCATTAACGATACAAATGCAACTCCCTGCATTCATGGCTGGTCCTGGATCAGCAAAGAAGTGAGGAAGTAAGGGGGGACACTCCTGCCGAGGGCCAGACTGGGAGAGTCGGGGACATCAACAGCACAGCAGGCAGGTGGAAGCAGCAACGGGATGACCGGGGGTGGGACCCGCAGGCAGGTGGAAGCAGCAGCGGGATGATCAGAGGGGGGGGCCGCAGGCCAGCACGCAGCTCCCGAAGCTCCGGCCCAATCAGCAAGTCCTAGGTTGGGGTGCAGGGTCGGGGAAAGGTTGAGAAGGGGCAGGGCCAGGGAGAGGAGTTTTGAGGGACAAACCTCTCCCCTGCCTGCCCGGGCCGTTACCCTGCCCGGGCCGTTACCCTGCCCCTCTCACTCCCACGCTGCAGGTTCCGGTGTTTTGCATTCAGAGATGCTCTTCGCCACCGGCAGAGGATGCTGCACCATGTACAAAAGAGAAAAAAGAGGAGAAAAAGGGGGACCAGCACAAGAAACTACAGGAGGAGTATATCTGGTTCTGGGGGGTTTATGAGCGTTGGGCGGGTCGCTGGGGAACCGAGGACAACACCTCACACTCAGAACCTCCGGATGAGATTTATCTGAAGTCACACACGTATGAAGCAGATGTTCTGGGTCGGAGGAACCGGGCCAGGGCCGGAGCGTATATCTGGTTCTGGAGGGGGGTTTATGATCGTAAGGCGACTCTGTGCAAATCTCCACTTTGGCCAGAGTTTTCAGAAATTATTGTTTTTGGAGACTTTGAGCTTCGTTTTCGTGTAAACGAACGGCCAAAACGCATGAAAACACCACCGTTTTTGCTACGTGGAAACGGGGCCTAAAAGCGCCGCAGTGACGACCAAACACCGACCTCTGCCACAGAAACACACCGTCAGCTACGACAGGGTGCATGCTGGGAGTCTGGTCACGTGACCCGAAAGGGAAGATCGACTCTCCTCAAACTTCCAGAGAAAAGAGAAGCTTTGTCTCTACAAGTGAAACCTGCCTGACAGCAACTTTCCTTTTCCCTCCCGTCTCCACGCCCTGTTCCCCCTCTCCTTCTGCTGTGTGTTAAATACTAACAAGTGCCGAGCCCGAGGCCCCGACCGACGCTTGACATTTCCAGCTGCCGTCTGTAGATATTTACAACAGGAATCAGCAGCAGCTTCAGCCAAGCTGCTGGTTTTCAGGAGAAACAGAAACGTCCAGGTCTGAGACATTATTAGTATTTCTTACTGTTTTGGGCCTGTCGACATGTTCCTCCGTCCTGGGCAGTTCTGTGCTTGTGGTATTGATTATTAGGGCCCGAGCACTGACAGTGCGAAGGCCCTATTGTATCTGTAGGAATTGTTCTCATTTTTATTTTTCTCATTTTTATTTTTCCGACGAAATGAGGACCTTTTTTCCCCCTAAACGTCCCCAAAAGTCACCAAATTTTGCACCAAGTCAGGCCTGGTGATAAATGTGAAATTTAATGGTTTGCATTAATGGGCGTGGCCTAATGGCTCAACAGCGCCCCCTAGAAAACTTTGTGCCTCAAGCCCCACAACACGGTTTGACGTACATGCACGAAAATCGGTACACACCTGTATCATGTTGCAACTTAAAGAAAAGTCTCTTGGCGCCATGGCCGAAACTGAACAGGAAGTCGGCCATTTTGGATTAATCGTGTAATTTTGGCGCAATTTATGCCATTTCTTCGGCAGTTAATACGGCCCGAACCGTAACGTGCACCCAGGTGTGTTATACCTCAAAATGTGCGTCTCCATCCTGCGACGATGGGCATTACTTTTCTCAGTCAAAAGCGTTACCGTGGCGACGATAGACGCCAAAAGCGTGCCCACCCTTCATCTGATTGGTCCATATTTGATAGTTCCTACTTTCTGTCATAACTTTTGAATAGTTTGATATAGAGACTCGTGGGTGGTGTCATCGGACTTAGTTTTGAACGCCTGAGGGCCCGTTCATCGCTGCTTGCAGCTTTAATTTGTGTTATAATTTTAAAGTTTAAAAAGAAAAAAGTACCAGTTCTGAGGTTTAGTGAGGAGTAAAGAATAATTAACAGCAGTAGTTGTGAGGCAGAAAATGAACATGACTAAAAATAATAAAAACTAAAATGATAGCTTGACCCAAAGACTAGCGCAGGGGTCGGCAACCCGCGGCTCTAGAGCCGCATGTGGCTCTTTAGCGCCGCCCTAGTGGCTCCTGGAGCTTTTTCAAAAATGTTTGAAAATGGAAATAGATGGGGGAGAGAAATATATTTTTTGTTTTAACATGATTTCTGTAGGAGGACAAACATGACACAAACATTCTGAACGTTTTCCAATGCTGTAAAAATGTGTAGAATAAATATTACATTTCAACATTTCTGTTAAGAAAAAAAGTCAAAATGTCGAGAAAAAAGTCAAAATAGCGAGAAAAAAGTTTACATTTCGAGAAAAAAGTTGAAATGTTGAGAAACGAGGCAAAATTTTGACTTTATTCTTGAAATTGTATTTCAAAATTTTTCTCGACATTTCGACTTTTTTCTCGAAGTGCACAATAAAAAAAAATCTTCCCCTCTCAAATATTTTTTTTCCTGCATGGTTCTAATACTCTTCCGTAGAGGATTCAACGTTTCTTGGAGCGATTCATTTGCTTTCATTGCCTGAATGTTTGCTCTGTAGCGAGAAGTTGTCCCAGTTATAACTAATATAGAAACATGCAGCATGTGTTGTCTTCATTCTAAGGCTGATACAAGACTTTTCATTTTTTGCGGCTCCAGACATATTTGTTTTTTGTGTTTTTGGTCCAATATTGCTCTAAAACATTTTGGGTTGCCGACCCCTGGACTAGACTCAAACTAAAACTGCAACAGTCTGACAACAACAAAACTCTCTGCAGCTGCAGCTGAAGGAAACAGGAGACGTTTAAAGCAGCAGCTCTCGCTACATTAGTAACTACTCTGTTTTCTGAGTCCCGGGTCTCGGCGTTCCGACCTTCAAGGCCACGACTCTGATCCCTGAACAGAAACAACAACAGAGGTGGATAAAAGGCCCAGAATCCCACGTGCGCGGCTGCACGGCTGCCCCCCCCCCCCCCCCCCCCCCACACCAACCCCTGGCCTAAATACATAATACTCTAACACTCACCACCCTGGACTCAGCTTTGCTGCGCTGCAGGAGATTAGGTGACACCTCGTCACCTCATGTCCTTTGTCTCCGTTTACATTTAAAGTTAGACTCCAGTCTATCAGCACATTCAGACGGGAAAAACACTGATTTACTCCTTATTTTAAATGGATTGTTGTAATAAATGCTGTGATTGGAGGTTTGTTTCACACACATGATAAAAGTATCTGCTGCTACGACCGTTATGGTCGTTACTGCTGGATTTTTGGGAGTGATGTGAGGATCAATACTGAAATATTGATACTTCCGATACCAGATCTATAAGCTCTTAAATCAATTCTCAAAGGCCTTTTTTCCCCCTAAACGTGCCCCAAAAGTCACCAAATTTTGCACCAAGCCAGACCTGGAGATAAATGTGATATTTAATGGTTTGCATTAATGGGCGTGGCCTAACGGCTCAACAGCGCCCCCTAGAAAACTTTGTGCCTCAAGCCCCACAATACGGTTTGACGTACATGCACGAAAATCGGTACACACCTGTATCATGTTGCAACTTAAAGAAAAGTCTCTTGGAGCCATGGCCCAAACCCAACAGGAAGTCGGCCATTTTGAATTAATCGCGTAATTTTGGCGCAATTTATGCCATTTCTTCGGCCGCTTCTTCGCCCGAACCGTAACGTGCACCCAGGTGTGTTATACATCAAAATGTGCGACTCCATCCTGCGACGACGCGCATTACTTTTCTCAGTCAAAAGCGTTACCGTGGTTACGATCGACGCCAAAAAGCGCACCCCCCCCCCCTTCATCTGATTGGTCGATAATTGATAGTTCCTAATTTCTGCCATAACTTTTGAATGGTTTGATATAGAGAGTCGTGGGTGGTGTCATCCGCTAAATGTCCAGGCCTGAAGAATCTACATTAGTCATACAAGCTTCCACTGCAGCCTGAACGTGTACAAGGGTGGAGGACCGTTCATCGCTGCTTGCAGCTTTAATTATTATTATTATTGCACAGCGATTGATTATTTTAGATTTTTGATTATTCTCTTATTTATTTTATAATAGTTTTATTATTTTACTTTAGTGATGGAAACGCCTTCTGTTGTTTTAACAGCTCGGCTGTATTGTGAAAGAGGCCGCTACCTCAGAATACTTCTGACTTATAATAAGTAGCTAAATTAGTGACTCTGATGTCTTGTATTCTTAAACTATCTAAAATACACATTTTTTTTTTAGATTTATATGGCACATGAGGTGGATTTGCACAATGTACCAGTGTCATGCCAAAAAGTGATTGCCTGCTGCCAGAATCTGATTTCTCCCCTGAAAATTGTCTTTTTACCTGCCAAAAATTGACTGAAGGCCAAATACAGTTAATGAAAAGTTGTTTCTGCCTAAATATGACTTGATCTCATTCTTATGCTTCATAATCTGAAAATCTGATGTTTTAGCGCTCTCGCTCAACGGGCTGCTGTGTGGCTCCAGAAATCAGAAGAAATCAGATTCTGGCAGGCAATCACTTTTTGGCACAACACCGGTATCAAATCGGTATCGGCGATACCAGCCTGAATTTGACTGGATATCGGATCAGAAATGATGGAGCATCCCTAGTTTTGGGGCCTGGACCTCCTCCTGACCCCCCATGGGTGCTAGGGTGCCCCGCCCCCCCGGGCCTACCTGGGTGCCGTCGGCGGCCCTGAAGACGTGACAGGACATCTCTGCCTCGGGATTATCCGGAGGACCCCTCAGCAGGTAGGCGAAGGTGGTGAGGTTGTTGCTGCTGTGGATGAACCTCTGAATCAGCGTCGCCTTGTGCTCGAAGATGAACACGGACGCGCTGCTGCTGTTGTCCGGCACGCAGCGCACGAAGGGCGGGTTGAGCAGCAGCTGCACCCGGCGGGGCTGCAGGACCGAGCCGGAGCCCCCGGACCGGTGGTACCGGAGCCGGATCTCCGCCACCAGCCACGGCAGCATGGGCAGCGTGGTGCGCCGGTCCAGCGCGCTCCAGCCCACGTAGGTCAGGCCGAACACGCGCTCCGGGGGACCCGGGCGCGCGTCCGGGGGACCCGGGGGGCCGGGGGGATCCATGGGGACCCGGGAGACCCGGTGGCACCGGGACCTGCACCAACGGGACCGGGACCGAGACCAGGACCGGGACTAAGTCCGGGCCGAGGCCGTGCGTAATTTGGGTTACTTTGCGTCCTTTTCCAATTCCGCATCCACGCACATGCGCTCAGTCCGTCAGCTGTTCCAGATGTGTTTTCCTGCGTGGATGCGCCTCCTGGAGCTCTGATCCTTGTCCTGGTTCTGGTTCTGGTCCTGGTCCTGGTTCAGACCTGTTTTATGCTGCAAGGACCGGGAGCGGGCCGAGGCCGTGCGTAATTTGGGTTACTTTGCGTCCCTTTCCAATTCCGCGTCCGCATCCACGCACATGTGCTCAGTCCGTCAGCTGTTCCAGATGTGTTTTCCTGCGCGGATGCGCCTCCCGGAGCTCTGATCCTGGTCCTGGTTCTGGAGCTGGATCTGGTTCTGGTTCAGACCTGTTATCCTGCACGGACCGGGACCGGGAGCGGGCCGAGGCCGCGCGTAATTTGGGTTAGTTTGCGTCCCTTTCCACGTCCGCATCCACATCCACGCACATGTGCTCAGTCCGTCAGCTGCTCCAGATGTTGTGTTTTCAATTTCAATTCAATTTTTCAATTAGAATTTTATTTATATAGCGTCTAATACAATAAAAGTTGTCTCCAGGATCTTCAGAGACCCAGAACATAAACCCCCAAGTAATTATTACATACAAATAACATAAATAATGGCAGGTAAAAACTCCCCTAGTGGGAGAAAAGCCTTAAGCCAAACAGTGGCAAGAAAAACTCCCCTTTAGGAGGAAGAAACCTGGACCAGGACCATGAGGGGGGACCAAGGCCAGGGTTTTTCTGCCCAGGACGGGGCGTGCAGCGCCGCCTGCAGCTCTGGTTCTGGTCCTGGTTCTGGTTCTGGTTCGGGTTCAGACCAGGGCTGCAGCTGCACGGACCAGGATCGGGACGGATCTCTGCATAAACACAAGAAGTCTCCCCCCCAAAAAACAAATATCCTGCGTGGTGGGAGCGTCTCTCCAGATGCGCGCACCCGCGGCTGCTGCGCGTCCCCTGCACGGAGATCATGAAATAATAAACGCAGCGCGGCGTGTTTGTTTCTTTGTCGTCCTCAAGTTGTGTCCTGTGTTCTCTGTGTTCGAGCTGCTGTCTCCCACGACGCCCCGGAGGAGGAGGAGGAGGAGCGGCAGGAGGAGGAGGAGCGGCGGAGGAGGAGGAGGAGCGGCAGGAGCGGCGGAGCGGCCGTGCGCAGCAGCGGCTCCGCCCCGCAAAGCGTGCGCGCTGGTGGAGCGGAGCTCCGCCCCCCCTCCACGTAACCACGCCCCCTCTCGACGTAGCTCCGCCCCCTCACCGCGGAGCCTGTGGGAAAGAATAGAACAGAATAGACTTTATTCAATATTCAATATTTAAATAAAATGTATTCATTTTATACTCTCCCATCTCTGACCTGGGCCTTTTTAAATGTAAAATGAAAACTTACTTATTCAGGGTGGCTTTTAATACCTAGTAGTGTGGCAACACTTTTTTATACGTGATGTTTTATATGTTCATATGTTTTATTTTGCTGTATGTTATGTAAAGCACTTTGGTTCACCTCTAGGTTGATGTAAGGTGCTATATAAATAAAGTACATTTACATTTACATTTACATTTACATTTACATTTATTGATCTCCCAGAGGAGAAATTCAATTGTGCAGCAGCAAAACACACACACACACTCAACGGTTTATACAAATACACATGAAAGTAAGACAAGGTATAAAAAAGTATATCCTAAAAAAAAAAAAAAAAAAAAAAAAAAACAATAAATAGCTTAGTAATTTAAAAAAAAGAGCAATATAAAATGTAGAAAAAATGAGCAATGTACAAGAGAAAATAGTAAACCCAAAAAACGGATAATATTTACATATGCAAAGAATACTATTTAGCGGGCGAATGTTATTGCACTTTCAGAGAAACAGGTTATTGCACTCGAGTTATTGCACCAAACCAAGTGGAGTATATATATATATATATATATATATATATATATATATATATATATATATTACCAATTCTAATTCTAATAATTGTGTATTATAGTAGTGTATTATTATAGTATGTTATGAGATCTCATGGGATGTTATATTATAGTATTATTATACTGTTATATATTATAGTATGGTGATATCATTTTGTTAAATGTATAAACATGTATTATGTTATATTAGGATATTATTATATCCTATAATATAGTATTACATATTTTACTTTATATTATATCGTGCTATATTATATCACTATGATAATTATCAATTTATTTATTTATTTTTTCAAATTAATATTCTTAATTTATTTATTTACTTTCATTAAATTATTTACACACACACACACCTACATATTGTAACTCGATGTTGTCTTTTGTTGTTGTTTGTACTGTATGTTAATAAAAAATAAATAAATAAATAACATGGATAAATTGAGGTAAAAGTATGCTGACATTAATCCTGCAGTGGTAGTGAGGTGATTAGTATCTTACCTGAATGCAAGTGACGGATTATTTGATAGGATGTTACTATCAAAATTCAAAAACTATCAAATGATGCTACCCCTGAAATATTGATTTAAAATTGATAATATGGGATGTTGAGTATTTGATCCTTCAGAATACATGACCCATGACATGAATTGCATTACACTTTGTGAACATTATACGATAAAGAGAAAAATGTATTTGATATTCATTCAGTTATTCTCCTTTATTTAACCAGGCAGGTCATTAAGAACATTCTTATTTACAATGACGGCCTGGCAAGAGACAAGGAAGTGGTTTAGGGAGTAAAACACAGTAAAATTGTAGCTCTACAAAAGTAGAAAACCATTAGGGAGCATTTTTTGGCAAAGCAGCAGAAATCGACAGAACACCGGGCTGAGTAGGTTCCAGTGGAAGGAGTTTCCCACGGTGCAGCGTGGAGAGACTCGCCGGCCTCCGTGGCTCGACCCCCGGGGCAGAAACACCATCCCATAAACCCCCAGAGCCTCTGTGGGCCCACGTGACCGAGGCTCATGTTGCCTCACCGTCCACTCAGCCAAACATTCCCCAGAACTCCTCCCGGACAGAAATAGCAGCTCTGCCATAAATAACCTGCTGCAGCCCGGAGACCATCAACACATTTTTTTTTTAATTTTTCAAATAACAAAATAACATATTTCAACAATTTTTCAGACAATAAAATAACTGAAAAAATCAGAAAAATTGTTCAAATGTTATTTTGTTACTTGAAAATTTTTTAATATGTTTATGTAAAATATGCTTTGTTGATGAGAAAATATGTTTCTCTATTTTTCTTAATTTTGTGAGGGGGGATATATATTGTTTTTCGGCACTACCTTGTTCTCTATAGCTGATAGAACATGAATTACTCCTATGTGGGATCAATAAAGTTCTTATTTTTGCAATCTGAGAAAATTAAATATATTATATTTGGTGCCTAAACTGTTTCCCAAGTATATTAGTGCGTGTGTGAATGAATAAATGAGACGTAAAGCGTACATTTCTTTGTAGAAAGGCGCTTTATAAAAATAAGTCCCCCCCCACCCCCAAGGTTTTCTGATCCACTGACACAAGGGTTTTGCAAAGGGCAAAATATTGTCCTGTTTCAGTAAAAGTGCATTAACTTAACGACCAAAGAGCACCAAACGGAAAAGAACCAAATCTTTACAGAAGTAATTTGGTTGTTTGTGTTGATGCATTAACCCACCTGCATATTGATATTTATTGATGATACCGTAAAGCATGTTGTATCATGCGCTTGTCATATCTCGCTACAAATACCAACAGCAACGGATGTATTTACAGTAGAAATGGTTTATTATTTTATTTCTGTACAAGAACACATTTACATTTAACATAAATTGCAACATCAAAGCAGATCTTCTGTAACTAATGTGTCACAGTGAAGCGTTTCTATCATAATTTTACAGTTAGTTTAAGTAAACTTGACATAACCAGACATCACTTGGATGAGTTAACCAGAAAAAAGCACATTTAAATAATTAAATCCGTCTTCTTTCAGGTCTCTTCATATGTTTGAAGTCCGACAGGTGAAAGTAGAAGAGAGATCCGAGCTGAGAGCTGACGTTTGGAGAAGTCTCATCAATATTTCTGGGCTGACGAAGACAAGCGTTTCCTGCTGGTCCTTTGATCGTCTCACGTGAACGGTTCTGACCGGGAAGCTTCAGCAGCTCTGCAGCCGTCACACCGTCTCCAGGAGAGCTGCCATCTCCCTGAACTGCTGGTGGAAATTCTGCAGGGAAGAAGAACACAGAACGTTGAGGTCCAGCGGTGAATAAATACACCAACGATCTTGTGAGCGAGTACAAACCTGGAACAGTGGCGCCACCAAAGGGGGGCCAGGGGTGGCCACGCCCCCCCCTACAAATTTGCTGGCCACCCCACTGGCCTTAATTAAAAAAAAAAAAAAAAAAAAAAAAAAAACACTTGCCGGTCACATAGAGTCTATCACAGTTATGTGTTTCATCCCAAATCTTTAGGGCCAGATGCATATTAGTCTGCGTTTCTCTAAGTATTTCTGAGCCTAATAATAATAAAATATATGTATATGTATATATATATATATATATATATATATATATATATATATATATATATATATATATATATATATATATATATATATATATATATGCCTTAGGTTTTTACCAACATGGTATTAATCATTAATATATATGCAGACAAGTTAGAAAGTTTAAAAAAAAAAAAAAAAAAAAGTATTTCTGAGCCTGTATACTACAACAGTATAATAAAGTTTTGGTTCCACCCCAAGAATTGAAGTGGTCCCCTCTGCCCCCCCTAGGAAACAGTTCTGGAGGCGCCCCTTACCTGGAACTGAGGGATGGTCATCTCGAAGGATCTCTGACTCGTCTCTCCGGACGGTTTCAGGATCTTGAGCAGCAGCGTCACGTACGGGGAGTTGAGGGAGCGGCAGCTGTCGGAGCTGACGGCCATGCCCAACTTCCACTGCAGGTCCAGCACCTAAAACAGAACCGGACCGGATCAGACCGCTTTTCCACGCTGTCTATCTATCTATCTATCTATCTATCTATCTATAGCTGTCTGGGAGATTTGCGAGGCCCTGTGCGAAATGGTTGGGGGGGGCCCCTGTCTAGCAAAATTTTCTGGGTTTTTCGGGTCGGATCGGGTGTCTATATGCGCAATTTTAACTCTCCAATTAGCAAAATACTGGATACCTTCCCCGGCCTCATCGTCATCTGGACTTGCCTCGACGCGGGGCCCCACGCTGCTTGAGACCCGGTCGGATCGGTGATTTTTGTAACAAATTTATCAAACGAGCCTTTCAGAGAGACATTAAACTCTTCCATTTTCTTTAGTTTTTTTCTTTTTTCATCCCCTGATGGAAATTTCCTGAATCTGTCTCGTTCTCTCGACATTGTGTGACAGTTTGTTCCAACTCCACCGTCTGGATCAGAGCAGCTTGTGTCTGCGCTTGGTCTGATCAGTTGTATTGAACAGACGCATCATTGCACATATATTTATTGATATGCACAGACTAGTACACATTTAGGTCTGTAATGGAACGTGACTGTTGATATTTATAAGGGAAAAAAGAACCAGGTTGGTCCTGGATCAACATCAACCATCATCGTTGTTCCCGGTGAAGCTGCAGTCTGTCTGCGGTGAACACTGACACACCGGGTCGGAGCGGGTTTGGTCATGATGTTTAAACTGTGTTTTGTGAATAATAAGCACGGTTTTTAATTATTTTGCGTTGGTTCGATGTAGCAAATAAAATTGTTCGTACAGTACAATCTGGATTGAGGCTTCTCGCTTCAGGAATCCCGGTCTGTGATTGGACGCTGCCTCGGCGTCGCCGCTGCTCATTTGAATAAAGTTCAGATTTTTCAACTTCAAATTGACGCTCTGGACACTTCCAACGCCTCTCACAGCGCCTTCATAGACATTGAATGGCAACCGGACGCATGTGACGCTTTCAGTGTGAATCCAGGGTAACTGACGTTTGCAGAGACGTAATGACGTGGCTCCCCTTTAGCACCCGAGCTGTGGAAAAGAAAACCGGTTCTCAGCTGGTTCCCAAGTTGAACCAGTTGTGAACCAGAACCAGCCCTGGAACCTACTTGATGGAAACAGACTGGTACCTGTCCGATGCTCAGCATGGCCCGGGCCTCCTGCTGGGCGTGCACCGCGGCTCTGTGTTCGCTCCACGAGCCGTGCAGAACCTGCAGCGCCGCTTTGGACCACTTGGACCCGCCTCCGTCCAGCTCCGACACCAGCTCGTCTGCAGAGATGTTTCTCTTCCCAGCAGACCTGCAGACAGAAACCACCGCCGTCACCGCACGGCAACACCACCGGCTGCTTTAGAACCATTTAGAAACGAATAAGTGCAGAGACAGAACCTCGGATTCAGGAGGAACAATGCAGTTTTTTGTTTTTTTTTACGATAACAATACGATATTTTTTTAACAACCTTGAATGAGGAACATATGACTGGAAAAAAGGTCTTTTATTTGAAAGACACAAAATACAAAACAATGCTGTGCGTTTGCCCTATTGTTACAGTTTGTAATTCTTTATAACTGTTTAAGTTTTAAAGAGAAAGCCAGGCCAACCATTTTCCACAAACTGAAATAAAAGTAAATGTCAGGTTTGCATTATGATCTTCAGTTTCATACAAGTACAAATATTTAACCACAAACTGAATAGTTTCTCTCATGTATGACTTGACTTTTTTCTTTTCCAGAAATTTAACAACTAAAATTAAATAAATAAATAAAAGTAAATAAATAAAGTCCCAAACTCCAAATGCAACATGACTGTTATTGATCTTGTGCCAGAGCTCAGAGCTTCACCTGCTCCAGTCTGAGGCCGTAAGGTGAACCCCGGTATTGTTTCATCCTCCCACCTTTGGGGACGATTGGGGACGTTTAAAGTGTTATTATATTGCCATATTGGGCGATCATTTGGAGGCAGATTGTTGAATTTATTTTGGATAAATGTTACACAAACCTGTTTATTTAGTTATAGTTGTGCTGCCCTTCCATAGTCTGTAGATTAGTAGATCCGTAGACTGTGCTGTGCTTTTTGTCCATGTAGACTTGCCGTAGTTTCTTGTCTACTGAAGAAAGCCGTTAAGCAAAGCTGTTACTTTCCCTAAACTTGTTTTTTCTCTGCTGAACCCTAAAGAGCATATGTCTGTGAGTAATACTTACCTTTTATGTTAAACTTACCTCTGATGGTGTTCGGAATTAGATGATAGTTTGGGAGGAAAACGTAAAAAACGGGAGCGATGCTAACGCGTTAGCATGTCAATGGGATTTTCCATGTTACGTTAGCATTAAGCTAACCACCAGTTGTTCATAGCGGTTTATCAGTTATAATCAGTTATAATCAGTTATAATCAGTATAATTTCAGTAAATGTTTGTTTATTTGTGTTGTACATAATAATTAATGACATAGCATTTGTTGATGTTTAAGAAAGGGTCAAATACAATACAGATTGTAACACTTTATTTGTCTTATTTTTCTGTATTGCAGTTTCACAGTGCTTCTGACAGTAAACATCCTAAACGTCCCTGCTGTCTCCTGGATGTTTATTTAAGAACCTGTTTAGCTATCTGCCAAGCTAGGAATTATCTCTACGTCCTAGTAAGGGTATAACAGAATAATAGTTATATTACTAAGAAAATGTAAACATTTACATTATTGTGGTATTTAATTTATTAATTTGCCTAAATTTGTTATTTGTTATAATAATACCTTTTGTAAGGTTATTATGAAAGCAGGACAGAGTTATGATACTTTGGTGTTATTTTAAGTGTATTATTCAGTATGGATGCTTAACTGTTCTCTATGGATCTGTTATTTTATTCTGTAGAACAAACACACGCCTTCAACCTAATAAACTGGTGAAAAGGGAAGTTGTGCCTCCCTTGTGTTTGGTCAACAGCTATCATACCTGAACCCTTAAGCCTGAGTTATGGTTCTGCGTTAAATCGATGCCGTGCCTACACCGTGATGCCGTCACCGTGACGTCAAAGAGATAAGGACAACTATTGTGCAAAAAAAATAAATAAATAAATAAAAAAAATCACACATACATGAAGAAAAGAGGCTGAAAGTTCACGACTGCTTCAAACCGGAAACCGGAAATGTGTTGCTACCAAGTCAACCAATCACAGCCCTCTCGCCTGCGTTTGGTCTGCGTCGCCTCCACGCGTAGTTACAATTTTTGCACGGCGTCGTTTTGACGCAGAACCATAACTCAGCCTTTACTCTCACCTACACCCCGCGAACCGGCAACGGATGAGCGGAAGAAAATGCATAAGGACAACTATTGTGCAAAAATGGATGGATGGATGGATGGATGGATGGATGGATGATGGATGGAAGTTAAACCTCTATGAAAGGATAAAAGTATGAAGATACCTGAATGTTAGCAGAAGAAATCGGGTCACGTCCTGCAGAACTCCGTCGTCTAGTCGGACTCCCGCCCTCTGAAAACTCTGCAGACGTAAACAAAACAAAGTCACCAAAAACAGGAACTTCAGGCTCTTTACAGCAGAAACAGATCAGTTCTGGTGAACGTGTGACTCACTCGAGCAGCTTCAGCAGAATCCACGCCGCTCGTGTGGCCCTGAAGAAACGCCAGGATGTGCTGACACTGAGATGAACAGATGAGCAGATTAGTTCTCAGAAACAGTAAAGCCACAACGTGTGTCGCTGCTGCAGACCTGAGAGAGATATGTTGATTTTAAAGTTCTTTTATTAGTTTATAAAGCGCTACATGGGTTTGCACCAGAGATGTTTTTATTCTATGAACCAGGAAGGAACTCAGATCCTCTGGCTCAGGGGTCGGCAACCCAAAATGTTTTAGAGCCATATTGGACCAAAAACACAAAAACAAATATGTCTGGAGCCGCAAAAAATGAAAAGTCTTGTATCAGCCTCAGAATGAAGGCAACACATGCTGCATGTTTCTGTATTAGTTAGAACTAGGGGGAGATATTTTTTTTTCATTATACACTTCAAGAAAAAAGTCGAAATGTCAAGAAAAAAGTCAAAATTTAGCGACGAAAGTCGAAATGTCAAGATTAATGTTGAAGTTCAATGTCGAGAAAAAAGTCGAAATGTCGAGAAAAAAAGGCAAAATTTCAAGAAAAAAGTCGAAATGTTGAGAGGAAGGAAAGGAAGAAAAAAGAGAAAAAGGAAAAAAAAGACAAAAAATAAGAAAAAAAGAGAAAAAAAGAAAAAAAGGAAAAAAATGTTGAGAAAAAAGTCAAAATATCGAGATTAATGTTGAAGTACAATCTCGAGAAAAAAGTCGAAATGTCGAGAAAAAAGTCAAAATTTAGAGAAAAAAGTCAAAATTTTGAGAAAAAAGTCAAAATTTTAAGAAAAAAGTCGAAATGTCAAGATTAATGTTGAAGTACAATCTTGAGAAAAAGTCGAAATGTCGAGTTCAAAGTCGAAATGTCAAGAAAAAAGTCGAAATATCAAGAAAAAAGTTGAAATTTCGAGAAAAAAATCAAAATGTCGAGATTAATGTTGAAGTACAATCTCGAGAAAAAAGTCTAAATGTTGAGAAAAAAGTTGAAATGTCGAGAAAAAAGTCAAAATGTTGAGAAAAAAGTCGAAATGTCGAGAAAAAAGTCAAAATGTTGAGAAAAAAGTCGAAATGTCGAGAAAAAAGTCAAAATTTTGAGAAAAAAGTCGAAATGTTGAGATTAAAAAGGAAAGGAAAAAGGAAGAAAAAAAAGAGAAAAAAAAGAAAAAAAGGAAAAAAAAGGTCAAACATTTTTGAAAAACTCCAAGAGCCACTAGGGCGGCGCTAAAGAGCTGCATGTGGCTCTAGAGCCGCGGGTTGCCGACCCCTGTGCTATACAAATAAAATTTGATTTATTGATTGATTTATTGATTGATTTGCATGTAAGACAGGAGATACTCACGACTTGGGCCAGCAGCTCTGCAGGGATCCTGCAGACGTGGACGACGACGCCGGGGCCTGAAGCAACGAAACATTCAGTTATCACAAGATACAGCAGAAGTTCAGTCACAACATCATGTGAGCGCCGCTGTGGCAATTACTGTCTGTTTGCTCTGCTTTACACAGCAGATGGCTGCTGTTGCAAGAGGGTTGTGATGTAACTTAATAAAAATGTGGATCTTGGAAGAAAAACAACAAAAATACAAGACAGAACAGGATCCAACAGGAAACAAAGAAAAGGCCCAGCAAGACTTTACAAGACGAATGGATTAATCACGACTTAATGCTGGGCGTTTGTTTTGTTTGCCTTGATTTGGACTATATTTATACATACCTGTACATATAATTGAGTATTATATCACTGTATTGAACAGTTATTGAAACTCGTCTTATTAAGAATGTATGTTGATTCAGGGGTAGGACTGGATATCAATCCTACTCCGTTTGGAACATGTTGGTGGATCCGTGAACTATTATTATATGAAGTGCTGACATATGTGGGTCAATGACGTGACGCCTATATTTTCTGAAAAACAGACTTTCAATTCAAAAAAGGTTTAAATGGATAAAAAAGATACCATAATATGAACTACCTGTCCCACATATGGACTCACTTGAGTTTTACAAAAAAATACTAGTTATTTGGGATTTTGTTGTTGTTTTAAGCGTCAAAATGTCATGTCCGTCCGACCATGAATCTTGTTTTGAAAACTTTTTTTGAAATCACTCTAAATGTTTTTAAATCAATCTTCTGTCCAATCTGGCATGATTTCAGAACTGTCTTGTAGTGTGTAAGATTGCAACACATTTGTATTTATATTTCCATCATAACATACAAAGTTTGACTGATGTTCATTTTATGAAATATCATGGGGCGCAACCATTAAAAAAACAACCATTTTTGTATAATACTGAAAAAAAAGATGTCAAGATGTTAAGAAAATTAATTGTCAGATGACACCACATGACTTTTTTTAAGGCTAGTGCCAATTCATCTTGACAAAAAACTCGTTAAAATGTTTATATGAATTTATGTGTACACAACATTCTTAATGTTTGAACTATTGCAATAGATATTCTTTTTTTTATCATTTTAAAAATTGACCTGTTGAAAATCCTTATTCGTCATTGACCCATATTATATATATATATATATATATATATATATATATATATATATATATATATATATATATATTTGTATTCTGTTTTTTTTTACTTTTTTGTACTCTTTTATATCATGAATGTTCGAAATAAAATCTTCAAATCAAAATTCAAATCAATCTTTATTTTGTAATAATTGTTTTGCAATACTTAATTTGTTCATGTGTTTCCTGAAAAGGAATTCGATACACGTTATGAAATGAGTAACAAATGTGTTCTGATGTTGCAAATCAAAGAGAGCATATTATGAAAGAAATTACGTAATGGAGAGGATGTAAATGGTGTCTAATGTGACTGGAAATAATAAAACAGCAGCAGCACAACAGGGTCAACGTTCTGGGTTGAAGTGACCCGTAGTTCCTCTACCGACCACTAGGGGCTGGATCCAGGACCCACACTGGACACACCAACATTTACATCACTGATAACTGTATGAGGCTGATTTTTTTTTACATTTTTTGTACCAGATCAGGGAAAAATAATGTGAAGCAACTGATTTATGTATAATTATGGGCTTTTACTTTGGAGCCAGCGAGGCCAATAGTTAGCTTTTATCACTTTTCCTGCTTCACACTGAACACCGAGCTGTGAATAAAAACCTAACGGCGTATAATTATTCATATTTTAAATAAAATATGTTTTATTGTGTTGTTAACAGCCGTGACTGGTTTGATCTGGAAGGGTCCGAGCTGAGAGCAGCCACCCCTTAATAAACAAGTGTTGGATAAATGCAGTGATCATTTCCAGGGCCGGACCTACATTAGGAAAAACTAGGCGGCTGCCTGGGGCCCCAAGATCCTGAGGGGCCCCGTAAAAATCCTCATACACTTATGGTTCATACAGTTACTACTTATATGCGCATATTAGTTATATGCAGGGTGAAAGCTGCAGCAGTATGAGTTTAGTTAGTTAGTTAATATTTATTTCGGTCAATCACAAACAAAAATCAACAAGCAAGATAACACAGGTTTTTCCCTGGTCAATATTGTGATTATTTGACCCAAAAAGGTCTGGGCTTGAAGCATAAAGCTTATCTTGCCCACCTTTTAACAGAATAGAATATACAAAAAGAACAAAATTAAGTATCATAAGTCTACACAAAATAATAATAATAGTAATAATAATAATAATAATAATAATAATAATAATAATAACAATAATGATGATGATGATGATGATAATAATAATAATAATAATAATAATAATAGTAATAATAGCAATAATAATGATAATAATAATAATGTTAGCTCTGAAAACAGAAATTGAAAACTGAAAAGATGCTAAGGAAAACGACAAAACCAATTTAAGTTGTCATTTTATCTCACATGGTACTCATGGTTATTGAAAGGAGGATTGTTACATCATATGATTGTGGTTGTTATTATTACCTACCTACTACCTCATTCTGCTGCACCTTTCACTTTTATTTTGAAATTGTATATATGTTAATAAGAGCTGTCATTTGTGTATTTACTGTACAGTGAGCAAAAATAACAGAGTCAAATTCCCTGTGATTTGGCCCATAAACCTGATTCTGATTATTATTATTATTTATTATTATTATTATTGCACAGTGATTGATTACTCTGAGACTCTATTGGTGCTTTTCCACTAGTACCTACTCAGCACGCCTCGACTCGGCACGCCTCGTCCTTGTTTGTTTCCCCTCCCCCAGGTGAGAAGTGGGCAGGTTGGGGTGAAGCTGCTGTGACGTACTCGATTGCGCAACACGTTTGTTTGTCTCTGCTGCTGGAAAGTGCGTTGGTATCTGAGCAGCTATGAAGAGACAGAGCTCCTGGTAGATCTGGTCGTTCCTTATCTCCGTCTAGATCTTTTTAATTGTCTCCTCAGCACCAGGTTTATGAACATCTGCACCTCAGAGTTGGATCACCAAACAGACGTTTGTGCTGTATAATAAAATCGCTGCAAGTCGTTCTCGCGCTGACTCCCACTTCCTGATTCAAACGTCTGACGGCCCCTCAACCAATCAGTGGTCTGGATTGTGATGACGTCAGATCCAGGGCCGACTCAGCCACTTAGAACCTCGGCAGAATAGATACAGAAGTAGGGCTGCAACGATTCGTCGACGTTGTCGTCAAAAATCGATAATCAAAATCGACAATTGTCGCCAGATATGTTTTTCCAATGGAGTGAGGCGTCTCACTCCAATACAATCTCTGCATCTCAGCTGAGCGGTAGCGGTTAAACAAAAATGACGGCGTCCTGTACACCAGCTGCATGTAACAAAAGTTTGGGAGCATTTTAGCCTCGATACGGCAAATAAAAAGAAGACTTGCAAGGTTTGCAAAGCAGACCTTGCTTTTCACCGGAACACGTCGGTAATGCATTTGAAGAGAAAGCACATTGGACAGTTGAACGAAACGGACTCGCCTTGGTAAGATATTAAGCGTATTTTGGCTTTAAAAGAGAGCTTTAACGTTATGCCTGACTGTGCCTGACAAAAGTATTTTAAATTAAATGCACGCAGACCGAAAAAGAACCACCATGGACCCCTTTCTGCAGAAGAAGCAGACGTGTTCCTGCAACAGGTGACTGCCCTCAATGATCAATAACTGATCTGTGATATGAGCAGCTCTCCATGGTGATGGTGACGAGTTTCAACAAATGATACACCAGTTCAACCCAGAGAACGTCCTGCCATCCAGAACCCATTTACCCACTTGATGGATAAAAAATACGTTTTTTTTTTTTTTTATAATTAATTTTTTATATAACACAATTGCCTGTCCTTAAAAAATGAAAAATAATGGACAGAGGTTTATTTATTTATAGATTTATGTCTATACTGACTGATCACTGTGCCTGTCCTTGGTTTTAGATTTAGGACATTTTATTTACTTTTTGTATGAACAGCGGCAAAGTTGAATAAAATATCTATTTTTCATTGGAGTAACCATCTTTCTCGTGTTTATTATCATTTGCCACATAATTAAAGCAACCTCATACAAAATTTAAGAAAAAATTACTAATTATCCGATTAGTCGACTAATCGTTTCAATAATCGGTGACTAGTCGACTATTAAAATAGTCGTTAGTTGCAGCCCTATACAGAAGAAGTATCTACTCAGCACGGCTCCACCCCTAGTGGAGAAGCGCAAGACGGGGGCGTGGCGAGTCGCGCTGAGTAGGTACTAGTATAAAAGCGCCATATGAGTGATGAGAGTTCATCAGAGCAACAGTTTGGGGGAAGAAACTGTCTCTGAGTCTGGAGGTTTATCTTAACAGCCCAAACAGTTCATCAAGCATGAAAAGCCTGGAGTAAAGTTAAATTTCTGACTCCAGCCCCTGAAACTGCTGCTGTTGAGACAGCTGTGAAGCTGAAATAGGAGCTGTTGTTCTTTATATCCGTGATACTTCTGACAAACATATGCATTCAATTAAGTCTTCATTTATGTCAAACATAAATACATAGATATACAAAATAAACAGTCTAAGAGCAGCTTAAACTTCGTCATTGACAAAAAAAACAACATAAAAGAACAGTTTAATCAGTTTAAACCCACCGTGTGATTCTTCTGCTGAAGGCATCTTCACCTTTAGACAAGAAACTTAGTGCCTTTCTGCCCAAAATCCGTTACTTTTCTTGGTCCTTTTGCCAACCTTTTCCAGATTCAGTATTAGTGGTGCATTATACTCTAATGATTAGATTAGAGAAACACAGTTTGTGTCAGAATCTGTTTACTTTTGCACGGAATGAGAAACGCCTGCCAGGCTTCTTCTTCGTGGGTTAATAACCCGCAGTTACAGCACACAGCGCCCCCTGCAGGACCGACGGGGTTCCGTTTGGCCGTTAACGATACGCCGCTGGGTTTATATAAATATAAAAGTGGACATTTCCTTGTTTTATATGGCTGTAAATGTAATATATTTATAGTTTTAACTGTTTGGCAGGGTAAAATATTACAAGCCTTTCATTATTTTAATATTGCTGATTATGGCTTACAGTTTAAGATTAAGATTCCCAGAATATTCTAATTTTTTTAGATATGATATTTGAGTTTTCTTAAGCTGTAAACCATGATCAGCAATATTATAATAATAAAAGGCTTGCAATATTTCAGTTGATTTGTAATGAATCCAGAATGTGTGACATTTTTGTTTTTGTAATTGCATTACAGAAAATCACAATATTCTCTGAGACAGTCCTATATGTTAATAAGAGCTGTCATTTCTCTATTTACTGTACAGTGAGCGAAAATAACCGAGTCAAATTCCCTGTTTGACCTGACTTGGCCAATAAACCTGATTCTGATTCTGAAATAACAGTTTCTCCAGAACTGGAAATATGAGGCAACAACAAAGTTGGACACCAAACTGTGTTTTATTGTTCTGTTTTAGTCTCAACTTCTCACAGGAGAATCTTCATTACCGTCTGGCATATTAGTAGTTAAATGTAATTCCCTGTCTTTTTTGACTTGACTTGGCCAATAAACCTAATTCTAATTCTGATTCTGAAATCAGACTTTATCTTACCTTTCACAGACAAAGCAACATTTTGGTAAAGGCAAGGCAAGTTTAATTAAACACAAGGTAATTCATCAACATTAAAAACAGCAAGCCACCATTAAACAGTGAATAACAAATAAAATGAAATAAAATGAGAAGAAAAGAGGTGAAATAATAAAAAGAACAAGTTGTTAAAAAGTAAGGGCAAGAATTACGTTTCTATACGGTCAAAACTTACAAAGACCGGGTCAAATACAGTATTACAAAAGTAATCTGGAACAATTAATAATCTCTTCATTTTAAAAAGTGTAGTTAATCTTAACTACACTTTTTAAAATGTTAATACCGCACTAACTTGTTTAAAACTTAATATGTGCGAAAGCTCACACTCAGACGATCAGCTCACGACTAAGATTGTTGCAAAATAAATGGACAATGAGAACGTATACCACACCAGTTAAACTAAATAAATATAATAGTAACATCCCAGATTGGTGCACGAAATGTTTAAAGGAAAAGGGGACATTATTTCACTGTATGTGGCAATGTTGTAAGGTCAAGGCTTTTTGGGTGGAAGCTAAGAAAATAATTTCAAAAATTATTTCAAAGGTCTTCTTAATGGACCCTGCCTTTTTCATCTTGGGATCCTACCCAAAAGTTCACAAATACACCCAAAGTGAAAGAATAATTATAGACATGTGTGTTTTGCATGCAAAAAATCAATTGCACTATTTTGGCAGAAAAGATAAGATAAGATAAGATAAACCTTTAATAGTCCCACCGAGGGGAAATTTGCAGTTTAAAACCAGTAGACCGACACTTAAATATTTTTTGGAAACCCTGATAGCAGTTTATTTTGTCTGAGAGCTGTTTTGTGAGTTTTGTTTTATTTCTATTTGTTGCTTTTTTTTTGATTGGTTTTTGTTCTTTGTTTTATTATTTTTTTATCTGATCATTCTGTCTACGAGAGTGTTTAATTGATATCATTGCATGGAATTGTACTGATTGTACTTTATATATGTGAAAATGTGGAAAACGTTAATAAAAACAGTGTTAAAAAAAACTTGTTTAAAACAGTCAAAGCCATGCTATTTCATTTATTTATTGATTTATTTAGTATGGAGGATTTTTTGTGCCAAAATTAAATAAATAAATACATCATTAATTAATTAAAATGGGAATGAAATATATCATTAATTAATTAAATGTGTCATTAATTAATTAAATGCTGAAATAATAAATATATATTTTTACTTAAAATGAATTGTATTTTAATCAATTAATGACATATTCCATTCTAATTTTAATTAATTAATGACACATTTAATTAATTAATGATATATTTAATTCCCATTTTAATTAATGAATGATGTATTTATTTATTTAATTTTGGCACAAAAAATCCTTCATAATTTAGGCATTTGTTGTCCTTAAATTGCTGCACAGCAGCGCCCTCTGCTGGTCTAAATACAGTATCGCTACCATAGACCGTCCCGTAAGCCACGCCCACTGGAATAGTCCACTGCTTACGGAGGGGGCGTCGCATTAAAACATGTAATTATTATGATTAATTACCAAACATAACTATCATTAGGAGTAAAATGGTGATTTATAATAGTAATATGTACACTATTTGTGAATTTTAAAGCCTCTTATTAAGCCGTAGGGTGTATTTACACCGTGTTAACGGCGGATTCCCCCCCGCGAACTCAGTGTTCAGTTCTCATCAGACGAGGAAGCGACTTCCAGCTGTCAGATATTCACAAATATCCGTTAAATCTATTCCAGCCTCGGCCCGAAACCATCAAAAAACACCCGTTTATCATCCAGGATGGACTCCCCGCGCTGGCTGCCCCTCGAATCCAACCCTGAGGTGTGTAATCCGGCTTTATTTAGCTGTTTTATCGCCTGGGTGTCATTCATTCGTGAAGCATGTGCTCAGCTGCAGCTAACAGAGAAACCAAAGCTCAGGTTACTGCGCTGTTTCTCTCTCATTACTGCACTTTAAATAACGGTTTCTCTTCTTTTCTTCTCATTTCAGGTCATGACCAAGGTACGTGTCTACTTTTGGACGTATTTAAGTTGAGATAGAGGAGGACACTGGTCTGTAAAGCTGCAGGGCCTTAAACTGATGCAGAAATAACTTCTGTTTAGGAATAAAATCCATCCCATAATAACATGACGTCTCAAAACAGGAAACTGCGCAGTCCTATTGTTTTAAATAAAAAAAAAAATATAGAATTAAATGTCTTTGAGATCTTTTTAAAATCGCTATATAAATAAAAAAAATTATTATTATTATTATTATTATTATTATTATTATTATTATTTATTATTATAGATTTGTCTTGTAATAATTCTTAGTCCTAAATTTTGAATGATAAATAATTTCTTAAAATCCTGCAAGACTGTTTTATTTGACACTAAATGAAACTATTTGTTGTTAAAGTTCCTATTTATAGAGAGAGTTTAGAGAGAGTTTACATGTTTACATGCAGTTTTAAGGAGATTAGTTTTCCTACAAATGTTGTTTCCAGCACAGTTAATGTCTGTACTTTGAAAAATAATTTATTGCAATTATTGAGAAATATGAGGAGAGATGCAACTTGACTAAAGTCTTATATTACATTAGCTTTTAAAAATGCTGATTCATCCTTCAGGGACAGACGTGAGCGTTTTTGATGAGTAAGGGATTTCAGTCTGTTGTTGTTGCTGAATCATTTTAACTCCCAGCTGAACTTTCTGTCAGATGTTTTTCAGGGTTCCTACGGGGGCTTGAAATCCTTGAAAGTGCTTGAATTTCAATGTTTTCAAGGCCTGAAAAGTGCTTGAATTTTAGTTAGTGCTTGAAATGATAACTCTTGTCTTTTCACAAAATTGGGATCAGACTATAGTTTAGTTATTACAAGGAGAAATAAAATCGGTAAGATGAAACATAACTAGATGTTTACAGCAGGATATAATGTAAATAATTGTGATTTAAAAAGCGTAAAAAATAATTGAGTATAAATATATTCCTGTAGATATTTTACCCCAGCGATAAGGTGCTTGAAGATTTTGAAAGTGCTTGAATTTGACCTTGAAAGATGTGTAGGAGCCCTGGTGTTTCCGTTGTTGAGCTGTGCGTTGGTTTCACCGCTGAACTGTGTGCAGTTCGTCACCTGCCTGGGCATGAGGCCGAGCTGGCAGTTCGGGGACGTGTACGGCCTGGACCCGGAGCTGCTCAGCATGGTACCGAGACCCGTGTGTGCCGTCCTGCTGCTGTTCCCCGTCACGGAGAAGGTAAAATCCTGGTGATGCTCTTGTTTGTTTTATTTAGGATCCACATTAGCATTAGCTATTCTTCCTGGGGTCCGACATACACACATTAACACTTAAAGGAGATTGAGGCAGGATTTATGAAAAAAAATTGTATGTTTTAAGTTTTCTAGTAATAATGTCAGATGAAGCGTTCCAAACCAAAAAGAATGTTTCCTCTAGTGTATCTCTCCTTTGCCTTGAACAGGCTGTGTGCTGCAAAATGTGCTGCAATTGTGGGGCCGAATTTCCCGCGCTGTCCTGCAGATGTGACGTCACATGACGCTGCATGCACGTTCTCCCCGTTCTCCCGTGCCGGCTTCACTGTTGGCTGCAGTACCCGTGACGGCCGTCGTGGTGAAGGGTGGCGCTAGAGAGTCTCATTTCTTAAAAGGAGCCTCATGCTCCTTTAATACATAACAGACATACATTACGCCGTGTCCTAACTGCAGCGACAAAATCAATTCCATTGCTTTATCTTCTATTGGACAGTCCTAACTGGCCGCAGCGACGCCGCGCCGTTTTGAGCTGAACATTTGTCGGACGCCCTGCTTCTATTTTCTTCCTGTCTCTCGCGTTGTGCCTCTTGCCGTAAACGTGGGGTAACGACGAGAGAGAGCGACGCCTCACGACGAGCTCCCGATCACGAATCGTGTGCTCGCAAGAAAATCAAAAGTGTTTGAAATCCTGGTCGTTCCTCGTGAAGGAATCACAGTTGAAGCAGCTACGACCCGATTGGACTCATCCTTTCACAGAGAGCATGTACAATCTCTGATGTCACGTCAAAAACTATTATTTGTAGTTTAAAGTGTTGCAAAGTCACATTACAAATGATGTTTTAATAGCAAAAAAAAGACTGCATTTCCCACGTCTGCCCAGCCAATTCCTTGTCCAATCACGACGTTGTCTAATCTTTTTTCATTTATCGCCACACAGAATGGCATAAATTGCTAAAGGCTGATTTATGGTTCCGCGTTACACCAACGCAGAGCCTACGGCGGCGATTTAACGCAGAACCATAATTCAGGCTTAAGGCAGCGCGTTTGTTTTTGCTGAGCATCTTCGGTGTCTCCCACTTCCGGTGTCCTCCTCTTCCCCTTCCTCTTCTTTTTGACGTTGCAGTTCCAGTAACAGAAGTCTGACATGAGGATTCTGAACGTATAGTGTGAACAGACGGAGCATCAGAGCATTGGGTCGTACAGTGTGAGACCATAAATCGTGGGCTCTGAACTTTTGAACTCAGCGATCTAGTCGTACAGTTTGAGATGGGGCTGAATCAAACTATTTAAAATATTGCACAGTGTATGCCCAGCTTAAAACATGCAGGATAGTGTTGCCCCGAGGACCAGGGTTGGGAAACACTGTTATAAGGCCCTTTCACACAGCCAGTTCGAGGCGGGAACGTTGCGCCTTTAAGCCGCCTCGCTGTTCTGTGTGAAAGTCACGGAGGCGGAATGGGGGGGCCAAGTGGCCCCACCAATAAGCCGGCAGCGGAGGTAGTCACAGAGCCGTCACAGAGACGAAACGGGGTCTGTGTGAATGACACAGCCGGCATGCCGCTGACATGACGGTCGGACTGACGCTGTCGTCACGCCTCTGATAGCGGAACGCCGGCATGCTGTGTGAATTTACAGACGGGAGCGGCGTTATGCCGGCGTTGTATGGTTCTGTGTGAACCAACAAAGGCGGCGTATTGGCAGGACTTCTTTACACCAATATTGCGGAATCTCTGTGTGAAAGGGGCTACAGATAACCAGATTCTTCTGCTGCTGGACACATAAAGTGCACAACGTGCAGCTTTATTTTGTCATTTCTTCACCTTCTTAACTGAAGTATTCGACCAAACTACAAAACAATAATCCAGTTGCGACAAAACCAAAGCGTTCAAAACCTGTCTGCTAACATCATTGTATGATTTATTAAAGGAATAAACACAACGGGTGTCTTAACAGTATTCCTATCCCGTCTTTAACATCAGATGTTTCTTGTGTCCAGTACGAAGCCTTCAAGCAGGAGGAGGAGGAGAAACTGAATTTAACCTCAGATGTTTCTTGTTTCCAGTACGAAGCCTTCAAGCAGGAGGAGGAGGAGAAACTGAATTTAACCTCAGATGTTTCTTGTGTCCAGTACGAAGCCTTCAAGCAGGAGGAGGAGGAGAAACTGAAGGAGCAGCCGCAGCAGATTTCCCCGGACGTTTACTTCGTCAGGCAAACCATCGGCAACGCCTGCGGAACAATAGGATTAATTCATGCGGTGGCAAATAACCAGGCTCATCTGCAGTTCGGTGAGGATTTATTATTATTATTATTATTATTATTATCATTATTATTATTATTTATGCATCACACTGAACCCACAAGTGACAATGATCCTCTCTCTTTGATGCGATCGTATCTGTGAATTGTGACTCATCCAGTTGGTACATCTTTACAGTTTAATAAAGGAGGTCAGATTAGTTAATTTTGCTTCTTATAAACTAATATAGAGATGATGATGGTTGTTACCAGCATCATCTGTCTCACGTGGACTCTGGTCTTGTTGGAGCATGAAGTGATGACAGCAGGGGCGTCAGTTGGTTATGGCAGCTGCCACACCTTGGCTTCAGGGGAAAATGTAAATGTTTGTTTTTTAAAAAGATTTATGGAATTACTCTGTCTATTTGTATTGATTATTCTATTATTTAATACCTATAAAATAACCACAAATGCAAATCAGAACAACATGATCGATTTCACTAGGTATTATCTTTCCCAACACTTGTACCCCCCCCATATCTTGAAATGTGATGTCCCAGCGTCCCCGACGACAGTGGTCGCTAGGTCAATCACTTACAAAAATGAAAAGGAAGCAGGCAACCCTGCAATTTTTTTTCCAGAAACAGAAGGCAAGTGATTGTCCAATGTTGCTCCGGCAGCCGAGGGAGTCAGACTATTAACGAGGCTGTTAGCCACTCCATGTCCACGTGATACTGTTGCACTGACATAGTGAATGAAGTGAACAGAATGGGTTAAATTGCGTTTGTCTGATACGCTATTTCTGCTCTCTTAGGGCCAATCCCCCCCTACTTTCTACCACTAGCCCTAGAAATGAAGGGCCCTTGTAATGTTCCCTAGGGATTGGGACACCACTTGCTACGTCACTGCGTGGTTTACGTTCGGGTACGTAAGTGACTGCGTAGTTACGTTTGCACATACGTCACACCATATCAGGAAGCCCAGAGATAAAAGCTGTTTTAATTTCAGCTGTAGTGCTGTTAATATGCCACTTTATTAAGTTTTAATATTTTTTCAGGCGTAAAAGTAACCGTTAAGATCCCCAACCTGGGCTCAGTTTATCCAAATAACGTCTGTTAAGAAATTTGCTCCGATGCACCGTGCGTCGCCGCGTAACCTACGCCGTAGGCTCTGCATTGGTGTAACGCGGAACCATAAATCAGCCTTTATTCTGGCGACATCTGAAGATACAACGGGCAAGCGAGTGATTATGTACATCCACTGAGTGAATATTATGAAAGTAAAATATATATTTCTCGCTAGAAATGTAATCAAAACACATTTTTATGCAGAAACTAACTCAAAATATTGATTTTATTCACTAAAAATGAGAAATGTCCATGTTTTTTTGTTTGATTCAGTCTGATGACGTAAAGCATTCTGGGAAATTTTTCTAGTCCTCGGTCGGTGAGTCAGTATCTGAAATCCTTCGCTCTGAAGGGCTAGATTGATACACACTAGCCCTCGTTATGCCCACTAGCCCTCGTTATGTCCACTAGCCCTCGTTATGTCCACTAGCCCTCGTTATGTCCACTAGCCCTCGTTATGTCCACTAGCCCTCGTTATGTCCACTAGCCCTCGTTATGTCCACTAGCCCTACATGCAAAGAGGAATTGGGACACCACTACCCTCACGGGAACGCACAAAATTTAGGGGTAGGACTGAAAAGAGAGTAGGGGGGGATTGGGACTGGCCATTACTCTGCCGCTTGACTGAATTGATCAACACGTTGTTAAAGTGTAGTGTTCACAGTTACGTTAGCAGGATGTGAGTGAGACTGCATTTGAAAAAGTTCAAATGTTCTTGACCACACAGATCAGCTACATAGCAGACTTCTGTGATGAGTATTTGCTGGGCCTGTTGGTTGATATTGTAGTTCAGTTCTGTGACTCGTAACCTTGCCGTACCTTAGCTTTGACTGAATTGATGCCACTGGATGATACCATCGCTGACTGTTGAGAGCATCGAGTTTTGAGAAATTTTCACCACCTTGTTTGTTGTAAATGGATGGAGACGTGCAGATCATGGACCTAAAAATACAGCAGATTTTACGGCAGAGCCACTTCATTCGTACCTGAATAATCGAACCGTAGCCGTGAATCCAGTTTATCCAGTTAATTCAGCAGGTTGTTCTTCTCTGCAGAGCCGGATTCTGCTCTCAAGAAGTTCCTGGAACAAACGTGTAAGATGGCGCCGGAGGAGCGGGCCACGTTCCTGGAGAAGGATGAGGTAGGAAGCAGCCGTGGAGCCGCTCTCATCAGGATCTGGTGACAGAGAAATAAACTGTGTTTCCTCCTCAGAGCATCCGCGTGACGCACGAGTCCAGCGCGCAGGAGGGCCAGACCGAGGTGCGTGGCTCTGGGTTCAGACTTCTGCAGAATCTCCCGTTGGGTTTGAGTGAAAGATAACGCTGTCTTTTCCGTTTCAGGCGCCGAGCTTAGACGACAAAGTCAACCTGCACTTTATAGCGTTTGTGAATGTGGGAGGACAATTATACGAGCTGGGTGAGTCGTGTTTTTGGGGGTCGTATCCAGTTCTTTGGTGATTACCACTAGGACTGGGGATCCATTCCGATTCTTAAGATTCAGAATCGATTATCTTGATTAGATTCTATTCCAATATTGATTTGGGTTAGTGTTATTAAAACAGTTTTTTGAGCTGTTGCATGAATTATATGACTGTAGTTCTGCAACATATTAATACTAGTATTATATTGAGATTCAACAGCAAGTATTGCAGCTAATGATGCTGTAAGGACCAATCAGCTCCCAGAATGCTGATAGAACTGAAACAGAAACATCGTAGGGCAGAATTATCGGTCTTATTTTTTCTCAGATTCCGTTTTTATTCTTTTCCATTTTCGGTCTTTTTCAGGTTTTAAATTTTTGATAATTTGGTTTTTAGCATTTTATGCAAATGTAACCCCAAGACAGTGTATAAAGTAATGAAATATAGACAATTTATGCAATTAGAACTGAAAACTTTAATGTTTTTATACCTTTAAACATATTTAAAGGCAAAAACATTGTGTCCAACAAAACATCCTCTTTTGGGCATAAACACAAAAATACCAAAATGATTAAAACATTTATTTTTTATTTTTAGGAATTTTATATGAGAATCGATTTTAGAATTGGAAAATCTTTTTTTTTTTGTTTGTTTTGATTTTTTTCAACCCAGGCCTAATTAGCACATTCAGTCGTGGTTCACATTAACTGAATTGTCCACTTTCTCATCTGCAGACGGCCGGAAGCCGTTCCCCGTGGTCCACGGGAAAACATCGGAGGATTCCTTCCTGGAGGTAAGACCTGGTTAAACTTCTCTGGCCTGCAGTGGTTCTAATCCAACCGGACTGGTCCGGTGTGGCTGCAGGGTTTCTGGAGCTGTAGAGATGCCTGATATCCAGTACTGGAGTTGAGGAGGATGAGAGGGGATGGCATCCCCCCTGAAATAAAAACGGTCCAAATCATCCCCCCTGTAAAACTGCCATCCCTCCTTTCCATCCCTTATGTCATTTCATCAATGAATGTGGTTTTACTGCTATTTCAACATTTAGAGTCGTCACCAGAAAAATAACACCAGAAAAATAACTTATTTGACAATTTTCACCTGTTTCAAGTACATTTTCACTTGAAATAAGTAGAAAAATTTGCCAGTGGAACAAGATTTATCTTCTCATTACAAGCAAAAAAAACACGACTAAAAGGAGAATGAACATGACTAGAACTAATAAAAACTAAAATGATAACTGGACCCAAAGACTAGACTAAAACAGGCTGATGAAAACAACACTACATCCATCCTTCCAGCCATCCATTCTTCCATCCATCCATCCGAGGTAGAGACTAAAATGTCATCAGTTTTCGTCGACTAAAACGAGACTAAAATGGACAATTCTGACTAAAATCAGACTAAAATGCTCAGACTTTTAGTCGTCTGAAACTTGACACGACTAAAAGGAGAATGAACGTGACTAAAACTAATAAAAACTGAAATGATAGCTGTACACAAAGACTAGACCAGGGGTCGGTAACCCAAAATGTTTTAGAGCCATATCGGACCAAAAACACAAAAAACAAATATGTGTGGAGCCGCAAAAAATGAAAAGTCTTGTATCAGAATTAGAATGAAGGCGAAAGTTGAAATGTCGAGAGAAAAAAAGTCGAAATGTCGAGATTAATGCTGAAGTACAATCTCGAGAAAAAAGTCGAAATGTTGAGGAAAAAAGTCGAAATGACGAGATTAAAAAGGAAAGGAAAAAGGACGGGAAAAAAAGCTCAAACATTTTTGAAAAAGTTCCAAGGAGCCACTAGTGCGGCGCTAAAGAGCCGCATGCGGCTCTAGAGCCGCGGGTTGCCGATCCCTGGACTAGACTAAAACTAGAACTGAAACAGGCTGACAGAAACAACACTAGTTTCTCCAGACAGATAAAAGCCACTGCAGGTCAAAGGTCAACCCTCCGTCCGGATGTTAATTCTTTTCTCCTTTAGCCGGTGGTTAATTCTCTTCTTCTTCCCTCCAGGATGTTAATTCTCTTCTTCTCTTCCCTCCAGGACGCTGTGGAGGTGTGTAAGGTGTTCATGGCCCGAGACCCCCAGGAGGTTCGTTTCACCATCATCGCCCTCTCCAAAGACTCGTACTGAGGAAACCCCCCCGACACGAGAGACATTACTGCCAAACATTCTTAAGTGCTAATTATTTTAGAGAATTCAAAACGCTACATTAAATAATAATATTCGGGGAGGTTTCCAGGGATGGAAGGATCTTCTCATCCTAACAGTTAGACGCTGCACCACCTCGGCTCTGCACTTTGGTTTGCTTTCCCCGCGTTCCGGCCCGGTTCGGGTGGAGGTTCGACTCCGCCGTCGTCATTTAATCCTTCAGCCACTCCAGCTTGTTGTAGAACCTTCTGATTTCTCCGGGCGTTGCTCACCCTGAGCTGCAGAAACGTTCAGGGGCCTGGAACCGTCACCGGAGCTGGAGCTGGCTGAGCAGCAGCAGGAGCCGCCTGCGGTTTTGTAAGAATTTGAAATTGTGTTCAATAAAGTTCAGGTTTATTAAAGACTTCGGTCTTCTGTGTGAATGTTTCTTTTTTTTTTATTGATGCAAGAGTAACAAAGGCACTTACAGGACTGTTTCAGAAAATTTGAATATTGTGATTTTCTGTAATGCAATTACAAAAACACAAATGTCATACATTCTGGATTCATTACAAATCAACTGAAATATTGCAAGCCTTTTATTATTTTAATATTGCTGATTATGGCTTACAGTTTAAGAAAACTCAAATATCCTATCTCAAAAAATGTGAATATTCTGGGAATTTTAATCTTAAACTGTAAACCATAATCGGCAATATTAAAATTATAAAAGGCTTGCAATATTTCAGTTGATTTGTAATGAATCCAGAATGGATGACATTTTTGTTTTTTTTAATTGCATTACAGAAAATAAAGAACTTTATCACAATATTCTAATTTTGTGAAAGTCCTGTATACCAGGGCATAAGTGGATTTAAATGTTTTTTTCATTTTATTCTTTATTTAATTCAAAAAATAAAACAAACGATTCAATACAAATACAAACACAAATGTTCATAAATTGTGAATGAAAAGGGAACAGAAAGAATAAGAATCTTATCTAATCTGCCCCTTTTTCCAAGAAATAAATTCACAAATAAATTAATTTTAAAAACAACTAAGTAAATAAAAAAAACATAAAATTACCGCTGTCTATGGATATGTCAATCAAACTTAACTAACATATTTCATTATATTTACTTAACATACAGGCTTTAATTGTTGTACAAATGTACATACTTTTAAGAACAAATTACATTTACACAAAACAAGACTAGATAAACATTACAATGAAATACATAAGTCAGTATGAAATAATTAACTGGGCACATGAACATAAGGATAGATTAAAATAAGTAAAAATCTTTTACAAAAACAAAACCCAAGTATTAAAATTAATAAAAAGGGAGTGGTGGATTTACGATACTAAAAGCATCTCTAATGATTTTACAAATGTGAATTCAAATGTGTATTCTGCTGCAAGGTATGAGTATAAATGTCACTTAAAACCTAATATTTAGATTGATCTCAGGGCAACAAAATAGGTACAATGTAGATGTGTTTTCTGAAATGCAACAAATGCCTAACTATAAGTTTTTTGTTTGATCAGCTCCCAATGAGTTCATCTTGTGGGACATTTTTTTTTTTACGTTGTCGCAAAAAAGTCCATAAACGGTTGCCATTTATTGTAGAATTTGTTGTTGAGGTTTCCCCTTCTTGAGTATCTAATTTTCTCTAATTTTGGAAAGGACATAACCGCGTTAATCCACTGTGTGATGATGGAAGGAGCTGTCGTGGATTTCCAGTTAAGGAGGTGAAAGCTATTACTTCAAATTCCTTAGAGTATCTGGTTTATACTCCTCAGGAAGACCAAAAATGCCAATGTGTGGTGACGAGGCGTCAATAGTTTTTGAGAATACCTTGGACATGGTGTTGAAGTAAACTTGCCAAAAATGTGTCCGGGTGGGCAAGAGAAAAACTTATGTGTAAGATTGCAGGGTTGTACGGAGCCCTTCTGGTGACATTTGAAAAAAAAATAAAATAATGCGTGGCCACGAGTTAATATCTAATTATAACCTACTGTCTGGACTTCGTGGATGCAACTTCCTTGGTGGGATGGTTATTCATCATTAATAACGGTAATTATAGTCTATTTATTAAAGAGCAAGAGTATTGTCATGGCGAGTGTAGTAATAACATGTGACATTTGAAAAAAATAAAATAATGCGTGGCCACGCATTATTTTATTTTTTTTCAAATGTCACCAGAGGGGCTCCGTAGATTTCTCCCCTGAAAATGGGTCTTTTTACCTGCCAAAGATTGATTGAAGGCCAAATGGCAAATGCAGATGGGCGATCATAAGTCAACTCTTTTGGACATTACCTGTGGGGTCCCACAGGGGTCAGTGTTAGGACCCAAACTCTTTATTTTATACATTAATGACATATGTAAAGCATCAGCAATATTTAAGTTTGTTTTATTCGCAGATGATATAAATATCTTTTGTTCTGGGGAAGATCTACAGCAGCTTTTGGAGTTGGTCACAGCAGAAATGAAAAAATTTAAACACTGGTTTGATGTTAACAAATTATCTTTAAATCTTAAGAAAACTAAATTTATGTTGTTTGGAAATCGCACAATCCCAATTGATACTGTGCAAATAACGATCAATAATGTACCTTTGAAAGGGTGTATGAAAATACATTTCTGGGAGTGATACTGGATCACAAAATCTGCTGGAAACCCCATATAAATCATATAAGAACAAAACTGGCAAAGAGTGTAGCAATATTGGGGAGAACAAGATACATGCTGGATTATAAATCATTGCACATTCTGTATTCATCACTAGTATTACCATATCTGGATTATTGTGTGGAAGTTTGGGGCAACACATATATAAGCAATTTACAACCGCTATTCAGACTGCAAAAAAAAGCAATCAGGAAACTTCACAATGTGGGTTATAAGGATCACACTAACACACTGTTTTTAAAGTCGCATGTGTTGAAATTCTGGGATATTGTCAAACTAAAAACTCTACAAATCATATTCAAAGCGCGAACTGATTCACTTCCAGGGAATTTACAGAAAATGTTTTGTGACAGGGAGGGGGGTTATAATTTAAGAGGAAAATTTAATTTCAAAACACAATGTTTTCATTCTAAAAGGAAAAGCATGTGTATCTCAGTTGTTGGATCTATGGAATGGGTTGGGTGATGGGTTGAAGCAATGTACAAATATAAATCAATTTAAAAAACGGTACAAAAAGGAAGTTCTGGGAAGTTATTTGGTTGAGGATTTATGTTAAGGCAATATGGTGTTTGTTAGCTGGTTAGGTGCAAAGGCACAACTAATGGGAAAATTGGTAGCCTATTAGGTAATTGCAGCTATTTATTATTAATATTTATGTTTAATTTATGATAGAGGTAACAAAGGGGCAGGGTTAAATAAGTTTTACTTCAACCTGCTCCTTTTCGGACACTGTTTTTTTTTTCCCCCTGTTTGTATTACGTTTTTGTTGTTGTTGCTTTTTTTTCTGTATGTTTTGAATTTGTTTTAAAATCTTATATTTTTTTATGTGTTCGAAATAAACAATTCAATCAATCAATCAATCAATCAAATACAGTTATTGAAAGGTTGTTTCTACCTAAATATGACTTGATCTCATTCTTGAGCTTCATAATCTGAAAATCTGACGTTTTAGCGCTATTGCTCAAAGGGCTGCTGTGCGCGCTCCCGCGGCCAGAAATCTGATTCCGGCAGGCAAGCACTTTTTGGCACGACACCGGGAAACTCCTCGTCACCCACCGTTTCCAACTGTAGAGTGACTGAGGACAGAACAAATAAGTGACGGGCCACTCTCCTCTTGGCCTCCACATTCAGATCGCTTTTTAATTTATTTTTATCTTTAATTTCTGCCACAGATCTGTCCGTGGCACTCACGGCTTTTAGCGCAGCAACGACGTGCTGCCACTCACTCGCTTTCTTTTTGTTAGTGATGCCACTACTGTGACCACCAAATAATGTGGTTTTCCTGTCCTCCACCTCATCCACAACATCTCGATCTCAGTCTCCATGAAATTTAGTGGCACGGTGGCTCGACACGTCTCATTCATCCTGACGCAGCAGAAACAGACTGCAGGTGGCGCTGCGCATGCTCAGCAGGCTCATTTATATGCAAATACAATCATCATGTAGTTTGCATTGACCATTCATGGTAAAAAGTGGGCGTGTAGAGGGCGGGATATGAGGAGAATTCACGTGCGCAACCTTCCAGGTGGACTGTGATTTATAAAGAGAACATTGCGTGCAGATGTGCGTGCACATGGTTTTATAAATCAGGAATTTTTTGTGCGCACGCCATTTTCGGCTTTCGAGCGCACGTACACTTTTAGTAGGAATCCTACACACTCTTTTATAAATGAGGCCCCAAAACATGACGTGACTGAGATTTATTTTGCTCCTGATGTTCGTCCAATCAAGAACATCGATGAAAGCTTTTGGTCAATATTGGTGGGAAGCCGCACTGAAGGTCATTCACATTTGTGCCCGTTTGACCTTGATACAGTTTAAAGTTGTATTTAGATGTCATTATTCAAAGACAAAGTTGGCAAGGATTTTCCCAAATATGGTAGATGTTTGCAACAGATGTGCAGGCTCAACCCTGCAATCTTACGCATACGTTTTTCTCTTGTCCAGCCCGGACACATTTTTGGCAAGTTTACTTTGACACCATGTCATAGGTATTCTCAAAAACTATTGACGCCTCGTCACCTCACGTTGGCATTTTTGGTCTTCCTGAGGAGTAAACCAGATACTCTAAGGAATTTCACCTCCTTAACTGGAAATCCACGACAACTCCTCCCAGTACAGTGGATTAACGAGGTTATGTCCTTTTTAAAAGTAGAGAAATTAGATACTCAAGAAGGGGAAACTTGAACAACAAATTCTACAATAAATGGCAAACGTTTATGGATTTAAACGTAAAAAAAAAAATGTCCCACAAGATGAACTCATTGGGAGCTGATCAAACAAAAAACTTAGTTAGGCATTTGTTGCATTTCAGAAAACACATCTACATTGTACCTATTTTGTTGCCCTTTTTAAAGGGCGAAAGATCAATTTAAATATTAGGTTTTAAGTGACATTTATACTCATACCTTGCAGCAGAATACACATTTGAATTCACATTTGTAAAATCATTAGAGATGCTTTTAGTATCATCAATCCACCACTCCCTTTTTATTTATTTATTTTAATACTTGGGTTTTGTCTTTTGTAAAAGATTTTTACTTATTTTAATCTATCCTTATGTTTATGTGCCCAGTTAATTATTTCATACTGACTTATGTATTTCATTGTAATGTTTATCTAGTCTTGTTTTGTGTAATCGTAATTTGTTCTTAAAAGTATGTACATTTAAATCCACTTGAGCATACAGCCATGTTCATTGCTGCTGTCACCAATGTGCCCTGGTATACAGGACTGTTAGAATATTGAGATATTAAAATAAAGCTGGTGTCTCCGAGCTGCACCTGAACGCACCACAGCGTGCTCTCACATCTGTTTGAGTTTATTATTATTTTAACGGATTATTTACAAGAAAAAGGAAAATGGGAGACGATTCAGGTGAATTTGGCTTAGAAGACTATGGTACCCCGTGGTGGGAAGTGGAAATCCACTCAGGTAATTCACCTCACTCTTGTGTGTTTAATGTTTTAAGAGTATTTCCATCAGTAATCCACGCTGTCTGAAGCTAACTTGCTAACTGCTAACCTCAGCTCCCGTTTCTGGGCGACTTCAGGTTGTCATGGCAACCAGCTTTATAAAGCACTTGTGTAAAGTATTGAGCCTGTTTTTTGGGATGTCTGACTGTTTCTATGAGGTTAAATATGAAGTTAATTAACCTGACAGAGCCGGATTTACAGGGAAGATCAGCTGTGGAGAAACACGTGGTTGTGTTTATGTGTGAAGGCTGGGAAAGAAAAGGCTTTTAAAAGCTTTTTAAAGCGTTTTACTGAAGTTATAGGCCGGGTCCGTCCCTGAAACACCAGAACTGGATGTCTGGGACACAGAAGTTTGTGTATTTCTGCTCATTTCCAGCTGGAAACGTGAGCATGTCCTGCTGCTGCTCGGTGCAGTTACTGCAGTCCGCCAGCAGAGGGCGGCGTTGCCTCGTAGAAGAGAATAGAATAAACTTTATTGATCCCCAGGGGTCCAGGGGCCAGAGCCCAACATTTCACTTGTCAGTACCACTCAAGGTGACAAAACGTACTTATGATTTTTGAAAAGATCCATGTCTGTAGATTATATTTTGATATCAGTGGCGGCTTGTCAATAGGGGGCGCTAGGGTGCCACCCCCATTAAAATTACAGGAAAAAATATAGTCACAGTACACATAAATTACGTAATAAAAAGTAATTATCACATCTGTGCACTACGGAAGAGTATAAGGGCCATGCAGGAGAAAAAATATTTTGAGAGGGGAAGATTTTTTTTTTTATTATGCACTTCGAGAAAAAAGTCGAAATGTCGAGAAAAAAGTCGAAATGTCGAGATTATTGTTGAAATACAATTTCAAGAATAAAGTCGAAATTTCGCCTTTTTCTCAACATTTCAACTTTATTCACGAAATTTTGACTTTTTCCCAACATTTCGACTTTTTTCTCGAAATTGTATTTCAAAATGAATCTCGACATTTCAACTTTTTTCTCGACATTTCAACTTTATTCACAAAATTTTGACTTTTTCCAACATTTCGACTTTTTTCACGAGATTGACTTTTTTCTCAACATTTCGACTTTTTTCTCGAAATTGTATTTCAACATTAATCTCGACATTTTGACTTTTTTCTCAACATTTCGACTCTTTTCTCGAAGTGCATAATGAAAAAAAAAAATCTTCCTCCTAAAATACTTTTTTTATTTTTCTCCTGCCTGGCCCTGATACTCTTCCGTAGTGCACTGATAAAATGTGTGTTGACTTTTAATTTTTCAAGCCTTCCCATCCCATACTGGGTTTATTCGGAGTGTTTTTTGTGCAGACTGTAATACATAGGTTTCAATGGCGAGGGGCGCCGGGCAAATGAGTGTGTATTGTATGTTCTTAAACTTTTCTTCCATGAGACTTGTGCTGGTCTCTAATTGGTTACTCAAAGACTCTCCTCCGTGGCCAATCAGCGTGTTTTCTGTCATTCTTCATCCAATCTGATTGATTCATGAGCTGTCAATCAAAGGCCCAGTCCCAATACTCCTCCTACCCCTAGTTTTCAGTGGACATTTCTTATTTTTTAGTGAATAAAATCAATATTTTGAGTTAGTTTCTGCATAAAAATGCGTTTTGATTACATTTCTAGCGAGAAATATATATTTTACTTTCATAATATTCACTCATTGAATGTATACAATCACTCGTTTGCCTGTTGTTGCTAAGTCTTTTTCAAACCTAGCCAGAATAAAGGCTGATTTATGGTTCCGCGTTACACCAACGCAGAGCCTACGGCGTACGTTACGCGGCGACGCACGCCGTACGCTGTAGGCTCTGCAGCGATTTGAGGGAGGGAGGGAGGGAGGGAGGGAGGGAGGGAGGGAGGGAGGGAGGAAGGAAGGAAGGAAGGAAGGAAGGAAGGAAGGAAGGAAGGAAGGAAGGAAGGAAGGAAGGAAGGAAGGAAGGAAGGAAGGAAGGAAGGAAGGAAGGAAGGAAGGAAGGAAGGAAGGAAGGAAGCGTATCAATGGAGGAAAAAAGGATCAAACTTCAGGTTCTGTCAGCTGTTTTTATTCATCTAAGCTGGTGAAAGTTCCAGTGAGCGTCATAAAGCTTCATTTCATGGTTTGTACATAGTTTTTTTTAAACATTTAATAGCAGAATGAGTCTCTGTTTAGTCGTAAAGGCCGCTGACGGTGATGTTGGAGGCGGCGGGGGGGGCGCCGGCGGCCGAGATGGTGATGCTGCTCGTGATCTTCCCGACTCCCTTCACGTGGGAGCCGTTGGTGATGACCTGAGTCCTCTGCTCGTGCCGGAGGAAGTAGGAGCCGTTGACGCCGCCGGGCGCGGCGGTTGCCGCGGTCGCCCCGGGGGCTGTGGCGGGGCTGCCCATGTGGATGTGGATCTTACTGTCCTCCGTGGTGATGAAGCTGGGACCGCCGTCGCTGCCGCCGGGCCTCTGGTGCCGCTCGGGGGTCTGGCAGAGCGGGGAGGCTGGGTCGGGGGAACACGCCTGGACCGTGACGAGCTGCACGGGCGAGCCGTCCGGCGCGGCGGCGCAAGCGGGGGAACCCGGCGGCCCATCGGGCACGGAGCCGGTCCGGTCCGGGCTGCAGGACGGGGTTCTCTGGATGATGGTGATGCGCTGCTTGGGCGTGGCGGCACCGGCGGCCGGGATGATGGCGGTGCTGGTGTACGGCGCGGCGGCGCTGGCACCGGCACCGCTGGACGGGCTGCTGATCTCCAGCGTGGCCGTGTTGAGCGCGTGGTGCGGCGTCACCTTGATGTGCAGCGGCTGCCCGGGCGTGTGGGTCAGCGTCATCACCTCGCCGTTGGGCGGGGGGGGCAGGTCCGGGCCCGGGGGGGTCCTGACCCGGGTACTGGTGCTGGTGTCGACCCGGGAGCTGGTCCTGGAGACCTCCGGGTTGGCAGGATCCTTCTCGTCTCCGTCAGCGACCCGCAAGGGCTCGGTCTGGACCTCCCTAGAGGTCCGATGTCCGTCCGAGGATCCGGTCCGGGCCTCGGGAGTCTGGACCCTCCGGTACCCGTGCAGCTCGCCGCCCAGCTCCTCCACCTCCCGGGCCAGGTCCTGGTTCCGGGCCTCCTGCCGGTCCAGTTGGACCCGGCAGACGTCGGTCTCGGCCGTGTTCAGCGCCTGCAGCTGCTCCTTAAGCGCCGCCACCTCCCGGGTCAGGAGCCGGTTCTTCACCTGCTCCTTCTGCAGGTGGCGGAGCAGGACGTGCTCCTGGTTCTCCTCCTGGTTCACCTCCTGCTTCTCCGCCCGCCGGTACCGGCCCAGCTGGTCCCGGGTCAGCGCCAGCTCGTCCTCCAGCCCCCGCGTCCTTCGCTGCTCGTCCTCCAGCTTCCTCTGCAGCGCCTGGACGTCGTCCTGCAGCACCTATTTTACAAAAAAAAGAATTGTAAACTTGGCTGACTATCTTGCGTCAACAAACCCACTTTTCATTCAAAACAATACACTTAAAGGAGCTTGAGGCCGGATTGTGGCAAGATTTATAAAAAAAATCCGTATACATTTTAAGTTTTCTAGTAATAATGTCAGATGAAGCGTTCCAAACCAAAAAGAATGAGCCCTTTAGTGTATCTCTCCTTTGCCTTGAACAGGCTGTGTGCTGCAAAATGTGCTGCAATTCGGTCCCGAATTTCCCGCGCTGTCCTGCGGATGTGACGTCACATGACTCTGCATGTGCGTTCTCTCCGTTCTCCCGTGCCGGCTTCGCTGTTGGCTGCAGTACCCCCGACGGCCGTCGTGGTGAAGGGTGGCGCTAGAGTCTCATTTCTTAAAAGGAGCCTCAAGCTCCTTTTAAAGGGGACCTATTATGAAAAACAGGTTTTTTCTTGCTTTAACATATGTATATGTATATATATATCTACCGACAAACGCGTAAGTCGTCGACAGCTGTTTTGGCTCTTTCAGAGCTGCCGGGCGTGGCTGAAGGGTCAAGCAAGGCGATCAACGCTCAGACTCTTACGTTGGGGGAGCAAAGCCGTAAGCTGGATGCGATTCTCAAACAGAATCGCAGGCTGGCGGCGGTCTTTGAGCTCATTGGCAAGATGGATAACACCCTGGAGAAGTTGGAAGATCGGCTTGGCGGGAAGTGATCACAAATTCGTCTGATTGGAGTCGCCATTGATGAACCAGAGACTGAAGGCAGACGGAAAATTACTGAGGCTGCCTCTTTTTGCAATATAATTGTTGATCCTATAATCTGGCCTTGACAGGGCGGTTTTTGGCTGATCGCTCTGATCACAATCTTCCTGGTGGAATGTGAACAAGGTGACTCTGCCCCCACTAACACTAAAGGCTGAAATATGCTTCTGCGTCACACCAACGCAGAGCACACGCCGCAGCCGTGACGCCGTGCTGAACCCTTCTGACTTCTCCGTCTCTCCATTTGGTCGTGGTGCAGTACCCCCCGCGGCCACTAGTTAGCGATCTTTTTCTGAATGGTTTATCCGACTTTTTCCGGTCACAGTAAATCAAAGAAATAAGGACAACTATTGTGCAAAAAACAAAAACAAAAAAAATCACACATAAACGAAGAAAAGAGCCCTGGAAGTTCACTACTGATTCAAACCGGAAACCGGAAATGCTTCGCTTTCAAACGAACCAATCACAGCCCTCTCGGTCTGCGTGTGGACGGCGTCTCCTCGACGCGTAGTTACAATTTTCAGGAGGTGCACGTCAGAGACGGCGCAGGTGACGGCGTGTCCTCTGCGTCGATCCAAACCACACGCCGTAGGCACGGCGTCATTTTGACGCAGAACCATAACTGAGCCTTAACGCTCCCCCTCTCCCACGAACATCTGTGGACCCCTGTTTTCAGAACTGACCGAGCCGCCTGATAACACCAAGGACATTGGCTGAGAGCAGCTCTGGGCGGAGTTCACGGACTCATCGCTTCACATACACTTACTGATAAATACACCTCCCTCAACTCAACGCCTTCCTCGGCCCCTCCCTCTTATCAGCCCCCCCCAACAGTCTCCGGGTTTCAAGCGCCACGAAGTCGAGGCGATCACTTGGATGTACTGTGCCGGGACCCCCCCAGTTTTCTAAGCTGACTTAATAAACTTGATTCTGATTCTGATAAAGTGGTCTCCCCTCAGCCTGCCAACTCAGAGGAGGAAAGCAACCAAATTCTGCAGTGTCTGTACAGCCGCCCGGATGATCCATCCAGTGTGATGTGGATCTACGAGCCGTTCAGATTCTGCTGATTTTCGTTACGTAACGGAAATGCAAACCACGCCCACAACTATAAAACCGTGTAACTGCATGGGAGCGTCCGACTATCGCATCCCACTGCGTGACATCGGGCGCTCTCTGTCCATTTCCCTCCAGCAGCTGCCACTTTATTGAGGTTTTTGTAGTGAAATGGTGAGGAATCATAGAGATAACTTCTCATTAGAGTTGTCCCGATCCGATCACGTGATCGGAAATCGGGGCCGATCACGTGATTGCAGACTCGATCCGGACTCGGACGTTATGAGCCGATCATGAATCGGATATATATATATCAGGGTTTCCGTTGTCCGGTAATTGCCGGACTTTGTCCGGTAAAATATGCCGAAGTCCGGTATTTTATAATCTCTCCGGTCAAAATGTCATCCACGTGTGCGTTGATTTATGGTTCCGCGTCGCACCGACGTAGGGTCTTTAACGCCGGGAGAGCAAAGCCGCAAGCTGGATGCGATTCTTGAACAGTATACCAGGCTGGCGGCGGTCTTTGAGCTCATTGGCAAGATGGAGAAGACCTTGGAGAAGTTGGAAGCTCGGCTTGGCGGGAAGTGATCACAAATTCGTCTGTTTGGAGTCGCCATTGATGAACCAGGGACTAAAGGCAGACGGAAAATTACTGAGTCTGTCTGTTCTTTGCAATATAATTGTTGATTCTATAATCTGGCCTTGACAGAGCGGTTTGGCCGATCGCTCCAGTCACAATCTCCCTGGTGGAATGTAAACAAGGGACTGCCCCCACTAACCCTCCCATCTCCCAGGAACATCTGTGGACCTGTTTCAGAACTGTACCGAGCTGTCTGATAACATCAAGGACACTGGCTGAGGAGCAGCTCTGAGCGAAGTTCACGGACTTACCGCTACACACACACTTACTGATAACCACACCTCCCTCATCTCAACGCCTTCCCGGCCCCCCCCTCTTATCAGCCCCCCCAACACAGTCTCCGGGTTTCGAGCGCCACGAAGCCGCGGCGATCACTTGGATGTACTGTAACGGGATCCCCCCAACCCCCCACTCTCACACACCCACATGCAAGTCTTGTGATGATGTTTGTTGCTTTGTGTGCCGAGGTGTTTTTTGCACCTTGACACTGCGTATTATACTCAGTGTGAAGATGTGTTTCCCCCCCCCCCCCCACCCATCCCAGTGTTACCCTTGGAAAAACAGGCGCATAATACCATTGTGTCGCCGCCGGTGTATCCAAAGTCAAAAGCAGTTTTCTAAACTGTCAATAATAAACCTGATTCTGATTCTGATAGCCCCACCCACTCAGAATCCCGCATAGATAAACATTCAAGGCCTGTTTAAAATAGGTATTAAATGCCATAATAGGTCCTCTTTAACTAACTAACCTCCTGGTCCTGGAGCCTCCGCCGGAGCCGGTCCAGTTCCTGCACCAGGTCCTGGACCCGGTTCTCCCCCGTCGGGCGGCTGAAGGTCGTGTTCTTCATGCTGCTTATCCGTCCCTGCAGCTCGCGGTTCCTCTCCTCCTCCGCCTGCAGCCTCGTTTGCAGCTCGTCCTTCTCCTTCACCACGGTTCTAACCTTCTCCTCCAAGTCTGCGTCGGACCGTGAACCGGGCCGTCGGTCCGCTGGCGCCGACCAGCCGGGCCCGTCCCTCCGGCGGAGCCTCTCCTCGGCCTGCTGCAGCCTCTCGGCGGCGCTCCGCCGGTCCTCGGCCAGCGCCGCCGTCAGCGACCTCAGCCGTCCCAGGTCCCGCCTCACCGCCGCCTCGCTGTCCTCCAGCCGGGCCTCAGCCGCCTCCAGGTCCCGGACCCGGAGCCGCAGGGCATCCAGCTCCCCGGCCAGCGCCCGGCCGGCGGCCCGCTCCCGCTCCAGGCTGCCCCGCAGGTGAAGGCAGTCCTGCCGGCTCCGGCCCAGCGCCTCCTCCAGCCGGTCCAGCTGGCCGATCCGCCCGTTGAGCCGGTCGACCTCGGACCGGAGGCCCCGGCCGGCGCCGGCCTCGGCCGCCAGGCGGCGGTCCAGGTCCCGGCACTGCCGCGCCATCCGGGCCAGCTCCTCGTCCTTCCCCTCCATCTCCAGCAGCCTCCGCCGCAGCAGCTCCACCTCCGTCAGCAGCCCCGGCGCCGTCATGTTGCTGGGATGAACCTGCTCAGATCCTCTTTTATAAAGTCTTTTTCACTCCTTTTTAAACGCGAGCGCTTGAGTCTGTGGAGAGAAAAGAAAACACACATTACATTTCTACAGAAGCTTTGGACATTTCTCGTACATAGTATTGTTTTCATCAGCCTGTTTCAGTTTTAGTTTTAATCTAGTCTTTGGGTCCAGCTATCATTTTAGTTTTTATTAGTTTTAGTCACGTTCATTCTCCTTTTAGTCGTGTCAAGATTCAGTCGACTAAAAGTCTGAGCATTTTAGTCTAGTTTTAGTCAGAATTGTCCAGGACCATTTTAGGCCACGTTTCCACATAGCCGGGTATTTACGAAAACGGATATTTCCCCCTCTACGATTTTGAAAAATCCCATCATTTCCAGGAACCTGCATAAATATCTGTTAAGGTGCTATGAGCAGCCAAACCTACAGGGGGCAGTGTAACGAGAAGATAAAGTCATGCTAGCCAATCAGAATCCTGGAAAAAAACATCAACAAATGACACGAGTAACTTCCAGTTACTTCCAAGATGAACCAGAGTCTTTGGTTTGCAGTGACAGAGAAGTGGAGTTACTTTTAAGTGTGACTTTAGAATATAAAACAGGTAAAATACAAGAAAATATTGACGGTTACAAACTAATTGTAACCACAGGTGTCACTCATGACACTGGTGACGTTTCTGTCTCATAATGTGACGTTCTGAAGCCTAAATGTCCGTTTCTCTCCGTTTACAAGCAAACGTGAAGACGGAGGTTTTAAAAATCTCCACTTTGGCCGGAGTTTTCAGAAATTATGGTTTTTGGAGACTTTGAGCTTCGTTTTCGTGTAAACGAACGGCCAAAACGCATAAAAACACCACCGTTTTTGCAACGTGGAAACGGGGCTTAGTCTCGTTTTAGTCAAAGATTGTATTTACAACGTTCATGATATATTAAATAATTAGGCTTTGTGCTGTATTCATTATTATTGTTGCTATTGACGGCAATGGTCTCATTCTGCTCTAAACAGACAAAAAAAGAGACATTTAGCCCCTAATTGGCCCCCTGAACGGTGGTGGTTTGTGTTTGTGTGTGTTTAAGAGTGATATGTGTTATAACCTCCGCTACGCATTTCTGATTGGCTGATTGGTTCGAAACAGCTGTTCTGAGTTGAGAGCTCAGCCACAGTAGCGTGCCGTGACTCGTTTGCAGGGGTCTGTTGGAATTACTGTGCGGTAAAGTTAATTTTTTAGCGTGAGAAATGCCTTGTGAGAGCGTGTGAAGTTCTTGAAATGCGTGAGTCTCGCGCTCAATGCGTGAGACTTGAGAACCCTGTTATTATGTCAGCCGCTTCTTCGTTTGAACCATCAGCCGTTTGGGTTTCCCTTCTCGTTCAGACTGGATGGGTGGAGTCATGTGATTACAGACACGCCCCCTTAACGGGGAATGAAACTAGCCTATCAGCACACAGCCAAAACAGACAAAAAGATGTTTCTTTTCTTTTTTTTTTATCACAACACCAAATTTACCGACATGGGAACATTGCAGGTTATCGCAGTGAATGTTGGTAACGGTAAAGTTTCGGTTTATCTCCCAGGCATAGTTGTCCTAATTAAGAAGTTGTTCTTCCGTTGTTCTTCTGAGTTCCTCTCCTTCCTTGAAGTGAACGTTTCTCTGGATGTGAACCAGAAATAATTAATACATAAATAATTACCAGAAATCTGGTCATGCTCGTTATTGGTGGAAAAGACGCGCTTCTACAAGACCTTTCCTCAACGTTCACCTCACGGTTGCAGTTCCTCCTCTGACCACAAGGGGCATCAAAAGCTCTGTGAACCTCCACGTAAAAACTTTACAGCAGAAATAAACACGTTTACAAGCTGGTTCAGAAAAACTGTTTCGGTCTCCATAGTTGGTACCGAGCAGTACCAACCCGGCAGTACTAACCTAGCGGTACCAACCCAGTGCCGCATGAATGCAGTGGTTATTTTATGTTGTGGTTCTTTGATCCCGAGTTAAAGATGCACCATCGGCCCATTTACAACATGGTGTCCCAGTTTACTTGGAAAAAAGAAACTGCTCTGGAGAACCTGTGGAGAGGCGGTGATGTCAGTCCAGTAATGTTTTACGTCAGCGGTTTACTCGGTTGGATAGTTCCACGTTAACATGTTTCTCCTGCTAATCATTGCTTTACATATAGAGCGTGTGCAAAACAGGGAGACCTGCCGGTCCCGACCCGGTCCATTAAACAGATCACTGATTGGTTGTTGTTTGGTCTGGACGGGTCCGAGGACGCAGCTTGTAAATGTAAATGTACTTTATTTATATAGCCCTTTACAGCCACCTCTAGGTAAGCCAAAGTGCTTTACAGAATAAAACATACAGAAATAGAACATACAATCATAAGACAGAGCAAAAAAATAAATAGAATAAAAGAAAAAGACTAAAAAGTGGGGGCGGGGGGCAATTGAAAAGGCTCGGTCACCCCAGAGCTTGAACTTTGACCTGGGCACCTCCAACAACAGTTGGTTCGAGGATCTCAGCGCCTTGCCTTGCTCACGCACCGTTAAAAGCTCTGACAAATAAGGAGGGCAAGGCCATTGAAGGCTTTAAAAACAAACATTAAAAGTTTAAAATCAACTCTAAAATGGACAGGAACCCAATGGAGTGAATAGAGGACCGGAGTAACGTGCTCACGTCTTTTAGTGTCAGTTAAAAGACGGGCCGCTGCATTCTGCACTAGCTGAAGGCTAACAGAGGACTTGGAGACGCCAACATAAAGTGCATTACAATAGTATAATCGGGAACTGATTAGAGCGTGAACAGCTTACTCCAGGTCGTGACGATTTAAAAAAAGATTTCACTTTAGCCAGGAGGCGTAACTGATAAAAACTTGTCCTAACAACGTTATCAACTTGTTTGTCAAATTAAAAAAAAAACTATCAAAAATCACGCCCAGATTTCTGACATAAGAACTGAAAGACAAGGACAAGGCGCCAAAGCTAGTCCTCACAGTTTCCCCAAACACAACGCTCTCTGTCTTGTTCTGGTTTAAGTGCAGGAAGTTCTGGGCCGACCACTGCTTGATGTCAGCAACACATGCAAGCAGGGAACTTTGTGCATCGGTATCTCTGGGCTTCAATGGCAGATAGATTTGCAGATCATCCGCATAACAGTGAAGTGATAGGTTGTGCCTGGCTATAATAGACCCAAGTGGTAACATGTATAAAGAAAAAAGAATTGGACCAAGAATAGAACCTTGAGGGACCCCGCAAGAGAGCTTGTGATAACAAAGCGTCCGCTAAACGGAGTGGTCATTTCTGATGTGGCCACTGAGGTGAGATTGGCGAGGGGATCACGGTCAGTCAGCCCAGGATGCCCGTCGGACTCGAACCGGTCCAACCCCGGAGCAGCAGTTGGACCACAGGCGTTCCCACGAAGCCCTTCAGCAGCGGCTCCGGGAACGAGGATGTTTGGACAGATCTGATCAGAATGAATGTAAAGTACTAATTATTCAGCCCAACGAGCTAAAATAGCTAACGACAATAAGGTGTTCCAGCCGGCCTGCCGGGTCGGTTTGTTCTGCTCGTTTGTAACACGGTGCTGTGCGGTCCAGGGAAAAGTTTGGCTTCAAAAGCTCTCTGTGATGTCATCACATGTTGTCCAGTTCTTCTTGTTCAGTCCGTGGTTCTCCTCGGTTCTGTTAGTCCGGGTTTCTGCAGCGGTTAACGTCTCATGTTCCTCCGACCGAGAAATGTTTCCACGTTGGATAAATAGTCTTAACCTCAATTAAACCAATCTGAGGTTTTGCAGTGATTGATTTAATTATAGTTTTTTTTTTTTATAATTAAAAAAACTGAGCTCAATAACATGCAGAGCTGATGTGTGTTGAGGACTGGTAACTCAAAGGAGCAAAACTATAAACCATGCATAAATAAAGAAGAAGAGGAAGAAGACATGCATGAGCTTAACTTCAGCATAAGTATCGTCTTAAATTTGATGATTAATTTTCCTTTTAAAAGAAAATACTTGCAAAAAAAACCTGTAAAAGTTACAGAATGAGGTGCAATTTACTGTCTTTGAAAACAGAACTCAGAACTACAGTTTATTTGGAGTAAAGTTGACTTTTTAAAATCAGCTCTTGGTAAGTTTCTGCAGAGTTGGCACGAAGTTGCCTCTTTCAGCTCGAACAAGTCGCTCAGCGGCTCCGAGGACGTGTTCTGTGGCGGCGCTTCGTTCGTTTCCTACCTGTGCAGCTCCTCCGTCCGCCGAGTGAATATCCCGTGAGCGAGAACCTCCTCGGTCCCGTCACCTCCGTCCCGTCACCTCTCCGTCCCGCCGCCAGCCCTCGGCGATGTGGACATTCCAGCCGGGAAACCAAACATTATGAGAAGTTGCTGCGAGTCTCCCTCGCAGTTCAGCGGCGCCCATTACATCATCAGCAAGTCCTTATATGGGACGGTACAGGCTCCGTGTGTGTGTGTTTTAGTGTGTGTGTGTGTGTTTTAGTGTGTGTGAGTGTTTCTGGACGCCGGCCCACACCAGATGAGGTCATAGCGTAGTCATGCCAAAGACGCTAATGGGAAGGACAGAGTGGGTTTCTGCGTGTTTGCAGAGCGAAACCCTCCGTAAACGATGTCCAACGCTCTCTCCGCTCCCAGCAAACACGTTAAACGTTGCTCCGCGACCTCCGACCCCGAGCCCTCGGTCCCGGACACCGTAACCCCCCCCTGAAACCAGGCCGGCGTGTTTTAGACGGGAAAGGCGTGTTTTGCGAGTCGCCTTGACTGAACGATGACATCATCAGTTCATTGGCCCTCAATTACATCCATATGTCTTTCTGCTCTCCTCCTCCACCTCCCTGCAGTCGTTCCTCATCTCTTCCTCCGCCGTTTACTCTCCCATGGCTTTTGAGCGTCTGGATGAAACCGTCCCTCCGTGGTTTTGTTCAGGTCCACCTGCGGGGGGGTAAAACGGCTCTTAACCGGTCCTGAAATCACAACCGAGCAGTTGTTGGAGGACTGAAGAGGCCTCAAACTTTCAGCTAAATAAGTTTCTAGTCATGTTAGACAAATGTGTAAAGCCCCCCCTTCTCCAGCAGTAATATACAGCCGTCCAAGGACTTACCAAACCCCCCCGTAGGTGCAGCTACGCTCCACTTTTCCAACGTTTGTGTTTACAAGACTATTAAACATCAGTTATGAATATCTATGCAGATGACTCACGCTCTCGGCATCCCGGCCCGGGGAAGTTTGAGCAACAGCGCCTTCAGCGAGCACAAGCCGCATGAGGGAAGACTTGAAGAAATGCATACATGACGTTAGGGCTGTGCGATTAATCGATTTTAAATCTAAATCGGATTTATTAATCAAGACGATGTTAAAAAAAGGAAAATGGATTTTCCTTTTTTGCAGCTGGCTGCATTACAGACAGAGCTCGTCTAGTCATCTTTGTTTGGTCAAGAAAATTGTAAATGTTGTCACTTTACTAAACTCAAGGAGGATTTACAGTATCTTTCAATTGCACTTCATTCCCAATAGTGAAATTTGTTTGCTATTTTTCTTTAAAAATAAAAATAAAATATTTGAAACAATTTATTCCATTGTCTTTTGTAGTTTTACCAAAAAAAATCAAAATCGAAAATCGGGTTTTCAGAGAAAAAAATTGAGATTTTATTTTTGTCCAAAATCGCCCAGCCCTACATGACGTGTAATATACAGCTGACCTCTAGGGGCGCTGCAGGGAGGGGGTGTGTGAGCTCTGCTGGTCGCTGAACAGGTGAATATCTCCACCATAGAAACTGCAGTTAGTGACGGAACTAGGCCTGTGTTGAAAAAAATCGATTTTCCGATTCTACATGTAAATCGATTCTCATATTAATTCCTAAAAATCGATTCGTATGTCTGAAGATTTATCTTTTTTCATCATTACATTACAACTTTTGGTATTTTTTTTGTTTATCCCCCAAAAAGGATTGTTTTGTTGGACGCCAGAATAACTGGTGCCATGTTTTTGCCTTTAAATATGTTTAAAGGTATGAAAACATTAAAGAGGACCTATTATGGCATCTAATACCTATTTTAAACAGGCCTTGAATGTCTTAAAAACAAGCTTTTGATTGTTTTTGCTAAATAAATTAGAAATTCAGCCTCTGAGCCATGTCTTTATCATCCCATTCTCTAACCTCATTATCTATGCGGGATTCTGAGTGGGCGGGTGAAGGGAGAAAAAATAAATTTTGTGTCCTGAAAATGCCCTAGATTCCCAAAACACAGCTTTAGTTTTTAGTCAGCCACGCACCTGCTGTTTATCATAGCAAATGCCTGTTTTTCTGTGAGAAAGAGCCTGGTTCGCACAGGATTTTGGTCCCGTGGGAGCCGAAATTTATTTTGAGAGCTTGCGGACGGGGGGGCGAATAGGCCTTTCCCCCCCCCTCCGCAAGGTGCTGAGGGAAAGGTATAAAGATGCGGTAGCCGGAAGTTCAGATTCAGAGTCTGCCGTGGGTTAGTGCAGGACGCCCGGCGCGTTTTTTTTTCCTTGGCTTACTCAAACCGGACTGTCCCCGGCTCTCCAGTCCTGTGTCGAGGTAAGATAGGCCTTTAAAAAACCTTTGTAGTTGTCTGTGATGAATATTGCTCAGCCACTTGCGGGGGGTAACTTGATACTTTATCCTAGCAAACGAGTAATTTGTGTGTACAGCCACTTGCGGGGGATAACTCGACAAATTATCCTAGCAAACTGCTGGTTTTGTGTGTACTGCTATCTGCGGGGGATAACTTGGCGAATTGTCCTAGCAAACTGGCAGTTTTGTCGATGTCTTCTATGTAAATGCTTGCTTTTTGCTAATAAATGTATTCATATCTTATAGCAAAGGCGAGGTGTGTGTGTGTGTGATTCATTTTGGTACAGCCGACCACTCCTAGAACCTAATTGAGATTTCTCCCAAAACAGCGGGGCTATGATAATGAGGCTCTGTGCTGATTGGCTGCCTGAATGACGCGATACACCACTACGAAAAAATGGTGGAAACTCCGGCCGGTGGAGTTAGTTGTGGGCGTGGTTTCACGCATCGGACGCCAACCCATGTAAATCGCTCCGTTTCGTTCCGTAACGACGGGAACAGAATCTTATTGGCTCGTAGATCCACATCACACTGGACGATCATCCGGGCGGCTGTACAGACACTGCAGAATTTGGTTGCTCTCCTCCTTCTCTGAGTTGGCAGGCTGAGGGGAGACCACTTTATATATGTTAAAGTAAGAGAAAACCTGGTTTTCATAATAGGTCCCCTTTAAACATGAAGATCAGTGGAGAGTAGGGATGGGCGGTATGGACTAAAAAATGTATCACGATAATTTCTGGCATTTATCCCGATAACGATAAAAATGAAGATAAAAAAAATACCAATTCAACTCCACCTTTTTAACTATAAATCTATCTCGCTCTCAGATCCACCATGTTTGTTACACAAAAACGTCAACAGGAATTTATCCTTCTTTCTTTCTTTCTTTCTTTCTTTCTTTCTTTCTTTCTTTCTTTCTTTCTTTCTTTCTTTCTTTCTTTCTTTCTTTCTTTCTTTCTTTCTTTCGTCCTTCCTTCCTTCCTTCCTCTTTTCTCCCTTCCTTCCTTCCTCTTTTCTTCCTTCCTTCCTTCCTTCCTTCCTTCCTTCCTTCCTTCCTTCCTTCCTTCCTTCCTTCCTTCCTTCCTTCCTTGTTTCCTTCTTTTCTTCCTTCCTTGTTTCCTTCCTACCTTCCTTCCTTCCTTCCTTCCTTCCTTCCTTCCTTCCTTCCTTCCTTCCTTCCTTCCTTCTTTTCTCCCTTCCTTCCTTCCTTCCTTCCTTCCTTCCTTCCTTCCTTCCTTCCTTCCTTGTTTCCTTCCTTGTTTCCTTCCTTCCTTCCTTCCTTCCTTCCTTCCTTCCTTCCTTCCTTCCTTCCAAAAACCAGCTTTACACAAAAACGTCATCAAGGGGAATTTATCGTTTTTACCGTGAGATACAAATTCTTATCGTGAGGAATTTTTTTGACGGTTTATCGTGAACGGTAAAATATCGCCCATTCCTAGTGGAGAGTGACCTGTTTTGGACCCCTAGTGGTCGGTCGAGGAACTTCAGGTCTTAGCAGTTCTGCAAACTCCAACACCTGTAGTATGTTGTTAGTTTGCTTCAACATGGTCACCATGAAACATCCAGCAAAAAGTGTAACAAAAGCTTTTAATATTAAAGAATAAATCAAGTAAACTTTACATGCATATAAACATCATTTCCACGACTATTGAGGCCACACCTGTGGGGAAGCAGCAGCAGGATGGACGTGGAAACGCAGTGTTGATGTTGGATAACGTGTCGTACGTGTAATCGTCCTGTGAGACGCATCGAGGACGCTACTGAATGATGCGATTATCCGGCGTTGCTGGAATCTGCTGTGTTGTTCACGGCTAACGCAGGTCCTCTGCTCTGCACGTGGCACCTGGTGCACTTACTTTATCACCGAAATTAAAGACAGAGATCTGTTGTATTTTTTAAAGTCGGGCTAAATGGCCTTTTTGGCTCAGAACTTTGAAAGGAAATGGAGAGAGCGATGGGAGGATGATCTGGTGTAGCAGTGTATGTATGTACGTATGTGTATATATATTAGGGGTGTAGCAGTACACAAAAATCCCGGGTCAGTATGTACCTCGGTTTTGAGGTCACGGTTTGGTTCATTTTCGGCAAAGACAAAAAAAACATAAAACTTGGTTTTTGTTTAATTTTCAACTTTTGCAAACTACCGTTTATATATTTTCTTCAAACATTAAAAAATACATTTTATTTATATACATAAATAGGAATAAAAAATAGAATAATGCATAAATCTATTACCAAGTCCTCCAATAAATAAAATATTTTCAAATTAAACAAAATATAAAATGTGTTTAAAACGTCTCAACAACTGAGTATATAAAAACACCAACAACAGTAGTAATACTATATAATATTAGTTGTAGCTTTATATCTGAAATACTGGCAGAAGCCTGTTTAGATGCCAAAGCTAGCAGCGATGGTGCTGGTTTGTTTCCTCGCGGCAGCAATGTTCACGTCCTCGTCAGTGCTTTAAGTGGGAAAAAATAAGTGCCGGTACTCTCCCCCTCCAGTCATACAAATATGGGACTAGGGATGTCACGATTACTTGTTTTCACTATTAACCGCGATTTTAAACGGCACGATTAATTATTCGTGAAGACTCCTAAACATCGTCACTTTCCAAAGATTACGCCGGGACCCGGAACCATAGACAGATCAGCGCAACTCGCACGGAACGAAAATAAAGTTACACAAGCGGAAGCGGAGCAGCTGAAGTGAAGCATGGATGAAGAAGCGGATAAAATCAGCTGTGTGGGATTATTATGGGTACCGCAAAAATGAGGAAGGGGTTATCGTTGACGATGGCTTTCCAGTGTGTAAACATTGCCGAAATAAATCCATTTATTTAATTAAAAATCCCCGGCCCGCGGGGACGGGCTGGGAGCGGGCTCGGACGCGAGGCTGTTTTATAATAGATCCATGGAGGCTGCGCTCCGTCGCGGGCTCTGTTGGTGGATTGTATCGTAGACCACTGCTGCTTCTGTTTTACATCCATTATTAAATAAATGGATGTAATAATAAAAGAGTCTGCTAACTTAACCGCCGTCTTCAACGCTCCGTTGTTTAAAAAACGGCTCTTCCGTGTTTATTCTGCTTTGGTTGTTCAGTAACCCCGCCCCCAGCCCCCGACGTAAGCACGTAGCTGACATTCCTGCACTTTAACCTGAACTGAAAGGACTTGAAGCAAGTCTTCTGCAGGTGGCTCCTGTCCTGCAGCCTTTCACCACTTTTTTTGTTCCAAAAGGAAATACATAGCTAGCTTGTATTTAATTTCAGATGTGGTCTTGTTTATTTTCACTGTTACAGTATTATTTATGTTTCAGAGGGCAGCTATAAGTCAAAAGCTAGCTAGATGTTTTTTCCTGTTTAAAAATTCTCTTCTCAGGTCCAAAAGAAATGTTCAGAAACATTTTTGTAATACAGTTTACAGTTTGCATGTAGCATTTGAAACGTTATTACCCAAAAGGGAAATCCTACTGTGGATGATTAACACAGAAGTGATTTTTGTTTAATTCCAATGGTATTATTGTCATTAATGTTGTACTTTTTGGTTACTTTTCTTTTCTGCTAATATTTGGCATGGAAAATAAATGACATTTAAAGATCTCTAAGGAGTGTTCATGTGATTTTACACATTCATAGTGTGAAATTAATTAATACATAATAATCGTGATAATCGTTAAATCGTGATTATTTCTCTGACAATAATCGTGCCAAGAAAATCTGTCATCGTGACATCCCTATATGGGACTATGTCAATTTTTATATATATATATATACAGTGTTTCCCCTACCATTATATAGGCCTGGCGGGGCCGCCAGGCCAACGAGACCCCCCGCCAGGCCTAAAAAAAAATTATTAATGATTACGTTTAGGAGCCTCTGCAGCTGTTCTGCAACGGGAGTCAACCTGCTTCGTTGCCTAGTAACGCTGCTGAGAGCGCGGGGATATTATTATATATTATGGGATGTATAGAGTTTGTAGCTAGCCCCCCAAAAAAAGAAAAAATATCGCGGGCCACAGACAACATGATATAAATAAATCTTTCTGCAGGTCCGTGTGTTTGTGTTTGCATGAGACGCTGCAGGGAAGCATGAAGGAAAACACAGCCCGACGACACCAGGCGTCCGCGGGGTCCTAGCGCCAGCCATGTATGAGCGTCAAGGCTGATTTATGGTTCTGCGGTACACCAACGGCGTAAGGTACGCGGAGACACGCACCGTACGTGCGCGTTGCCGTGTACCCTACGCCGTAGGCTCTGCGTCGGTGTACCGCGGACCATAAATCAGCCTTTACCGTCGCTGACACCGGTCCGACTGGTGACCCAGTAAAAAACAACGCATTTAAACATCTGGCTGGGATCCCAAATGGCTTAATAACCATAAATACAGTCCTTGGTTGTAACACACTCCCCATGGTAAATTTCCATTTTGTTGTTTAGCTTACATTTTTGTTCTGATTGAGCTTCTTTTTTTGGTAAGCAATAATGAAGAAAATAACACAGACTATAGATTGTCTTTCCAGTAGAACCACTAAAGGTTCATTTTTCCCCCAGTTAAATGCATGTAACTCTGTTATAACAAAACGGGGAAAACAAATCTATAATGTTTAAATTATTTATAACTGATATAATCTCAATTGTGAATAGGGATGTTTTGTCACATATGCCTTCAGCACAAGCAGCCGTTAAAAGAGGACCATCCCAGAGGGTTTTCATAGAGATCCCTCTGAAATATATAGAAAAGATGCTCAATGCTCATATGGGTCAGACCTTTCAGGCCCATGACACTTTGGTTAAAGGTTAGATTAAATCTAATTATTTCATTGAAGTGATATCATTCAGCAATATAGGCCTACAATGATTTTTAATGTAAAACTTTGTTATATTGCTGCATAACACATGTCCAATATGCCGTCCCACGCGCCTCGTCTGTTTAGGATTTTTTCGGTGGTACCACCGGGCCTGAAAAACATTCTAGGGGAAACACTGTGTATATATATATATATATATATATATATTAAACTCTCCCACTCTGTTAAAAACCTCATGTGTTTACCTTCATATTTCCGTTTGGCCGTGCATTTTGTCCCTCCAAGTTATTTCCGTCACAACCACGAGCGCGCCCGTATAGCTCAACGGGATGAGCAGGCGAATTGCGTACAGCGAACGCAGGTTCGATTCCAGTCGCGGCATATTTTGCACCCACTTCCTACGAGTCTGTCTTTCACTGCATCTATCAAATAAAGTTGCAAGAGCCGCATGACACCGGTGAGCCGCGGGTTGGCCAAGCGCGCCTTTACGTCTGTATGGCAAGCTTTGAGCATCAAAACACCTTAATCAACAAATCCAACCTGTAGACTTTGGGGAGATCGGGGGGAGTTACTGACTGATGGGGAATCTGGGAAGAACAGTACCGGTACGCGCCGCACACAGTTAATAATTTCCGGTACGCTGATGGGTACAATTTAGAAGTGCCGGTACTGCGTACCGCTCCGTACCGGCCCACTTAAAGCACTGGTCCTCGTGCCGTTTCATATGCGTCGTGTTGCCAGAAACATGTTTGCTATATATAAATATAAAGGTTTCTCAGGAATGCCGTATCCGTACAGCTAATCCCATGTTTCACCCGTAAATCTCCACGAACATCTTTATTTACGCGCGTCTCTCTGGTTTCCACGCCGACTCTAGTCGACAGAATCCTAGTAAAGTCCGTAGCTATTTTTGGGTCTGTAATTGCATGTGTCGGACCGTTAAGCGTTTTGGGTTTTAGCAGACAGCTCGTCTCCGTCCAGGGCTGCGAGCCCGGAGCCGGTCCAGAGTCCCGGTGCCCAGATTACAGAGCGGACGCCGTCGTTGGCGCGAGAGCCAACACCAACCAGGGCCTCCAACAACCGGCCGTGTTCCTGGCCCCGGCTTTTACAGGGAAACATCTCAAAGTGCTTCCTGTTTGGGAGGCGGGCCGGTTTTTTTTTTTTTTTCAATACTTTTTATACAAGTTACACAGAAAGGAAATAGAAAAAATAAATAAATAAAAATTATAGTAACAATTACAGGACTGTCTCAGGAAATTAGAATATTGTGATAAAGTTATTTTATTTTCTGTAATGCAATTTAAAAAAAAAAAAAAAAAAAAAAAAAAAATGTCATACATTCTGGATTCATTACAAATCAACTGAAATATTGCAAGCCTTTTATTATTTTAATATTGCTGATTGTGTCTTACAGTTTAAGATTAAGATTCCCAGAATATTCTAATTTTTTGAGATAGGATATTTGAGTTTTCTTAAGCTGTAAGCCATGATCAGCAATATTAAAATAATAAAAGGCTTGCAATATTTCAGTTGATTTGTAATGAATCCAGAATGGATGACATTTTTGCATTACAGAAAATAAAGAAGTTTATCACAATATTCTAATTTTCTGAGACAGTCCTGTACAACATAACTTCCTGGGGGAGATGTAATATTTTTCCATTCTTTTCTTTCCCTTCTTTAAGGGCATGGCTGGGATTTGACCTTAAATGTAGACCATTTTTGCCACTTTTGAGCAAAATCCCTTCCTCTAATTCTTAAACAAAAAGTCAATTTTTCCATGGCGTATATTTCTTCAACAATGTCTAGCCCAGGGGCCGGCAACCCGCGGCTCTAGAGCCGCATGCGGCTCTAGAGCCGCCCTAGTGGGTCCCTGGAGCTTTTTCAAAAATGTTTGACCATTTTTTCCTTTTTTTCTTCTTTTTCTCCTTTTTTTCTTTTTTTTTCCCTTTTTTTTTCCTCTTTTTTCATTTTTCTTTTTTTTCCTTTTTCTCGTTTTTTTTCTTTCTTTTTTCTCTTTTCCTTTCCTTTTTAATCTCGACATTTCGACTTTTTTCTCGAAATTTTGACTTTTTTCTCAACATTTCAACTTTTTTCTCCAGATTGTATTTCAACATTAATCTCGACATTTCAACTTTTTTCTCGACATTTGGACTTTTTTCTTGACATTTGGAAATTTTTCTCAACATTTCGACTTTTTTCTTGAAGTGCATAATGAAAAAGAAAATCTTCCCCCAGTTATAACTAATATAGATTAATTCTAAGGCTTAGACGAGACTTCATTTTTTGCGGCTCCAGACACATTTGTTTTTTGTGTTTTTGGTCCAAAATGGCTCTTTCAACATTTTGGGTTGCAGACCCCTGCTCTAGCCAATGCTTCTCATCCAGAGTCTTGTCAGGGCCTTCTTAGCAGCAACAGTCAATATTTTGAAGAGGTAGATGTCTCTCTTTCCAATGACTTCAACAGGGATAAGTTCCAGATATACAACTACGGCCCGGTTTACTGGGTTTAGAAGAGTCTTGGGCCGTGCGGTGTCGTGGAAGCGCCAGGGAAGGAGTGTACGTGTAATTGCATGCGAGTGCATGTTGAAGTATTTACAAAGGGGCACGAAACAACGCCAGGCCGGCCACAGAGCCGGAGCGCGTCCAGGGAGTAATGGACTGTGTCTGAGTTTAGTAACTCCAAGTACCGTTTTGAGGTCACATGTGCTGGCGAGCAGAGCTCTGGTGAGCAGAGCCTTGGCTCGCCCACTCAGCCGTGGAGAGGTTTTCAGACCAACGCAGGGCTCAGATCTGCCCTCGACAACCCTCGTCTGTGCTACACGGACATGTACGGCTGCTTAGGGATGACTCAGCAGTTTTTATTTAAATTTTATTAACATACAGTACAAACATACAGTGTGTGTGTGTGTGTGTGTGTGTGTGTGTGTGATGAAATAAATAAATAATGATCATTTAGAGTGATATAATATAGCACGATATAATATAAAGTAATATATGTAATATTTTAATAGCATATAATATCCCAATATAACATTTTTATAATATTATAACATATAACAAAATTACATCACCATACTATAATATATAACAATATAATAATACTATAGTTTAACATCCCATGAGATCTCATAACATAATATAATAATAATACACTATAAAACAATATATCATGATACTGCCAAGAATAATAATAATAATTAAAGCTGCAAGCAGCAATGAACGGGCCCTCACAATTTTCACCAATAAAAGTCAAGGACTCATCATGACATCACCCACGACTCTTTATGTCAAACCATTCAAAAGTTATGGCAGAAAATGGGGACAATCAAATAAAAAGAAGGGGTGGGGCTAATTCATGCAAATGAAGGTCAAGTACTCAAAACCGAGTCTGATGACACCACCACAAGTTTTTATGTCAAACCATTCAAAAGTTATGGCAGAAAGTAGGAACTATCACATATGGACCAATCAGATGAAGGGGGCGCTGTTTGGCGTCTAGCGTCGCCACGGTAACGCTTTTGACTAAGAAAAGTAATGCGCGTTGTCGCAGGATGGAGACGCACATTTTGATGTATAACACACCTGGGTGCACGTTACGGTTCGGGCCGCATTACGGCCGAAGAAATGGCATAAATTGCGCCAAAGTGACACGATTAATTCAAAATGGCCGACTTCCTGTTGGGTTTCGGGCCATGGCTCCAAGAGACTTTTCTTTAAGTTGTGACATGATACAGGTGTGTACCGATTTTCGTGCATGTACGTCAAACCGTATTGTGGGGCTTGAGGCACAAAGTTTTCTAGGGGGCGCTGTTGAGCCATTAGGCCACGCCCATTAATGCAAACCATTAATTATCACATTTTTCGCCAGGCCTGGCTTGGTGCAAAATTTGGTGACTTTTTGGGCACGTTTAGGGGGAAAAAAGGCCCTCCTTTCGTCAGAAAAATAAAAACGAGGAAAACAATTCCTACAGATACAATAGGGCCTTCGCACAGTCAGTGCTCGGGCTCTGATTAGAATTGGTAATATACATATTGCAATGACTCAGCAGTTTGGATGCACAGACCTCTTCTCCGCGGTTAAACATCTGGCTCTCGTCCTGCTGCTCTCGTCGGTGCCAGAGCCTAATCACGAGGTCGGACCGTCTCCACGGGATGAACCCGTCCGGGCCTGAACCCTGAACCCTGAACCCGGGGACGGAGATCTCTCCATCCTTGAAGACATGCAGCCTCTCACCTGGAAGACGTCATCGTTCCTCAGCGACCGGTGACGAAGCCTCGCAGATGAGATGAGACACGTATCCCTTTTCCACCAAACCGGTTCCAGGGCTGGTTCTTAGGGGGGTAACAAATATGTACTTTGTTATGTCTCATGTTAAGACGATTGTCTTATTTTCTTTCTTTTTTTATATGATTCATATTCGAAATAAACACTACTACTACTACTACTACTACTAACAATATATCGTGCCACGAAATTTCGCGATACAAAAACGTCACGATACGTGTCGTGAAGGTGACAAACTGTAGCTTTGTCAGAAGATGAATAACAGTCATGTTGCATTTAGAGTTTGGGACTTTTCATAGTTTATTTATTTATTTAATTTATTTATTTAATTTTAGTTGTTAAATTTCTGGAAAAGAAAAAAGTCAAATCATACATGAGAGAAACTATTCAGTTTGTGGCTAAATATTTGTACTTGTCTGAAACTGAAGATCATAATGCAAACCTGACATTTACTTTTAGTTCAGTTTGTGGAAAATGGTTGGCCTGGCTTTCTCTTTAAAACTTAAACAGTTATAAAGCGTTACAAACTGTAACAATAGGACAAATGCACAGTATTCTTTTGTATTTTGTGTCTTTCAAATAAAAGACCATTTTTTTCCAGTCATATGTTCCTCATTCAAGGTTGTAGTAGTAGTAGTAGCAGTAGTAGTAAAAACCCTGCTGCGCTGCGACGTGTCGACCACACGCGTTTCCATGGAAACTTTTATCAGTATTATAGGATTTCCGCCATTTGTCTTCGATGTGCCTCAGAAATTTGCATACGGTGGTTTCATTGACAGATTTAATATGTTTACCGTTTACCTCAAAACGATTCATGTTCCTAAAACCAGTCACACGGATGAGAGGACCGTTGCTATGGTTACGGACGTCGACCAGGTTTGAACGCGGCGGACAGGTACGCGTGGCGTTCCACGATGTCACGGACGGCGAAGTCACAGTACCAGCGGTACCAACGGTTGCTCTGTGGCTCTCGTAAGCGATGGCGTTTACGGAGGAATTTATATCCGTGGGTGAGATAATAAATCTGTCCGTTCCTTGAAATTCCTGCGTGTGTCGTCTTCTGTGAAGTGGAGGAAGAACCTAAGGTCACTGAGTTGGTTTCTGTGGGTCTGAAGTCAGGACGCCTCTCGAATCGGCTCCTGGATCAGGGATCTGGATCAGGGATCTGGGCCGGGTTAGGGAACCGTTCATGACACGGAAAAACCTGGCACAGCTTAAAGGGGGACTCCTGTTGTTTCACACGTCTTCAGCACATTAACAGCAGTTACTATTGGACTAACTGAAGAATCGGACATTTCCACCAAGAGTTGGAGATGCTTCTCCGGCTGCATGGTGCGTGTGTCGTGTGTAGTTGTGTGTAGTTGTGTAGTTGTGTGTAGTTGTGTGTTGTTGAAGCGAATCCCTCGGCTACAGTCCTGCAATGCGAGCCAGCTTCTGCAGAACTGATGTTCTCATCTCAGGAGGAAGTGGGGTTCGTGCCGGTGCAGCGTGATGTCATCTCCCTACTGTAAGATCAGCTCCTCTTCTCAGCCGAGGGGGGACTGAAGTCACGGGTCTGGATCTGTTGCTGGTGTTTGTTATGAAGTGTTTTACTCACGTTACCGAGCAGCTCTCTGTGGTTTCAGCCGCTGCTCGTCCTCTCTCAGGAGAAACCGGTCGGGTCTTCTGCTTCTCCGCGGTCGCCGTGGTGACTGGTTCTGGGTCGGTTCCGGCAGGTAGACTTGTAGTTCTCCAGACCACTTTGTTGTGGTCTCGGTCTCGGGTCTCTCGGCCTTCGCGTCGTAAGTTCTGCGTCAATTTAACGTGGCGTCTTCTCATCCCGAAAACATCGGAACAAATTTCTTAACAGGCGTTATTTGGATAAACTGAGCCCAGGTTGGGGATCTTAACGGTTACTTTTACGCCTGAAAAAATATTAAAACTTAATAAAGTGGCATATTAACAGCGCTACAGCAGAAATTAAGCTTTTATCTCTGGGCTTCCTGATATGGTGTGACGTTTGTGCAAACGTAACTACGCAGTCGCTTATGTACCCGAACATAAACCACGCAGTGACGTAGCAAGTGGTGTCCCAATCCCTAGGGAACATTACAAGGACCCTAAAGTTTGTGGATTCATTTTGAGGGTGAAGTGGTAGTGAGTGAGGGCTAGTGGTAGAAAGTAGGGTGAACATTGGGATTGGCCCAAAGTGGAAATTTGCAAAAACTCTGTCTTCATGTTTGCTTGTAAACGGAGAGAAACGGACATTTAGTCTTCAGAACGTCACATTATGAGACAGAAACGTCACCAGCGTCATGTGTGCGACCTGTGTTTACAATTTGTTTGAAACCGTCAATATTTTCTTGTATTTTACCTGTTTTATATTCTAAAGTCACACTTAAAAGTAACTCCACTTCTCTGTCACTCCAAACCAAAGACTCTGGTTCATCTTGGAAGTAACTGGAAGTTACTCGTGTCATTTGTTGATGTTTTTTTCCAGGATTCTGATTGGCTAGCATGACTTTATCTTCTCGTTACACTGCCCCCTGTAGGTTTGGCTGCTCATAGCACCTTAACAGTATTTATGCAGGTTCCTGGAAATGATGGGATTTTTCAAAACATAGAGGGGGAAATATCCGTTTTTGTAAATACGGCTATGTGGAAACGTGGCCTTAGCTGATGTTAAGGTGCTTTAAGGTGCTTAGATGTTCTTCACTTCTTTACTTCCTTCTCTTCTCACTTGCTCATCTGGAAGTATTTTAATCAGATCTTCATGTTTGTACTTTTTAAAACATAAAACACATTTGAATCATGCAGTTCTGCAGATGTGTATTCAATCTAATCCAATTTTATTTGTTAAGCACGTTTAAAACAACCACAGATGACCAAAGTGCTGTACAAAATAAATAACAAGACAAAACAGCTCAAGACATAAAATGTTAAATAAAATAAGTTAAAAGACATAAAATAAACAGTCATACCAGCAATCAATAAAATAGGATAAAATAAAAGATACAAGTAAAATTAAAGCTGCAAGCAGCGATGAACGGGCCCTCGCGCGTGCAATTTTCACCAATTGAGGTCAAGGACTCAAAACCAAGTCAGATGACACCACCATGACTCTTTATGTCAAACCATTCAAAAGTTATAGCAGAAAATAAGGACAACCAATCAGAAGAAGGGGCGGGGCTAATTTTCACCAATTATGGTCAAGGACTCAAAACCGAGTCCAATGACACCACCCACGACTCTTTATGTCAAACCATTCAAAAGTTATGGCAAAATAACATATCAATCAGCTACTAGAATCACTTCCTGTTTAACGTTTAAGTTTGACGCGGCGCCACGGCCACGCCATTTCACGAAAACTCACGATTTTGATAACTTTTCATCGTTAACGTCTTTTTTGTCTCCTGAGCGAGTTTTATGCCGAATGGACGATCCTGCTAGGAGGAGTTCGTTAAAGTACGACACGTGAAAATGGCATAAATTGCGCCAAAATTACACGATTAATTCAAAATGGCCGACTTCCTGTTTGATTTCGGCCATGGCGCCAAGAGACTTTTCTTTAAGTTGTGACATGATACAGGTGTGTACCGATTTTCGTGCATGTACGTCAAACCGTATTGTGGGGCTTGAGGCACAAAGTTTTCTAGGGGGCGCTGTTGAGCCATTAGGCCACGCCCCTTGTTAAAACTATTAGAATACGTAATTTTTCGCCACATGGGACGTGCGTGCCAAGTTTTCAAGTTGTGAAGTTATGCGCCTCAAAAACGCAATTGTTTTCGGATAAAATAAGATTAATAATAATCGTACCGATTTCAATAGGGCTTCGCACAAGCCTTGCTGGTGCTCGGTCCCTAATAAAGAATTAAAGGAAAAAATAAAGTCAACTGTCTTGCTAAGTGTTAAAAGCCAAGGAGAAAAGGTGGGTTTTGACAAGAGATTTAAAAACATTTGAGTGTTTTCGTGTTAATTGTCACTTTAAAAACACTCTGAACTGGAGTGAAAGACGTCAGGAACGTTGTTCCTGGTTCTGTTTGAACTCTGTTGGCGAGAGGTTGAACTGAATCTGGTGACTGGATATTAATTCATAAATCCTCAAAGGGAAACAACGCTAGCGATGCAGTTTTACAGAAACATGCGGCTGGACGCCGAGTGGGCTGAGTGGGCGAGGATCCTCCCGTCTCCCAGGAATCCTGCTCGTCCCCCGATGATCGAGGAGGAAACGCTCGAATCCTCCTCTCTCTTTCTTTCCTTCTCTCCTCTTTTCTCTCCCGCGCTCGTCCTTGACCTCTTCCTCCTCGGCTCATCTGGATTCCAGGGCTTTGGAAAACTAATCTGCTGCTTCTGCATGCAAACAAACCGCCCGTTGCCAGGGTTACCCCGCAGAACAAATGTCAAAAGCAGAGCCAGGTCCAAAACCGGCTCCCGGAAAAAAATGTTTCAGGACTCGTCGCAGCTCAGCGGACGATCAGCTCCCGCCGGCTTCAGACGGATGAAGGAAATGAGATTTAGTGTGTTTTAATTACACGTCATGAAGTTTCTCTGCACCAGGACAAACGGGACGGGTCTGGACTCTTCCTAGTCTGGTTTTAACGTGGGTTGAACCACGTTAAAAATGTTGCTGGTGTTTGAGAAACGAGTCCGTAAATCAAATGTAACCAAAAGTGTTGAAAACAGCAACCGGCGTTTTGTTGAAACATCAGTAAAAACAAGCTCCACATGTCAGAGGTCCTGAGGGAATCTGGTTCTGGTGGTCTGGACACTACTGGAGGACTGGGTGGAGGTTCATCCTGGAGACGCCTGGACGGACGTGTCGCAGGACGGACGTGTCGTAGGACATAGAGATGCACCAATCAGGATTTTGAGGGCCGATCTCCCAAATCAGTATCTGCTGATCTCCGATCACAGCGTGAAATCCATACATTCTTCAATATTGTGGTCTCATTTACAACACTGACATTGTATTATTAGGTATCAAGGAGATGAGAAAGTATCATGAATTGCAGGCTGAGGCAATGAGCAATATTTCACTCTAGAGACTCTTAGAGATGATTTGTACTCGTGTAGCTTAGTAACTTAAGCTTTCTTGTGGCCATAGTTATGGACAACACAACATGTGCGCCAACACAGACAACAGATATTTCACTCTCTTAGAGTTGATACAAGTTGTAAACTATAAACCTTAGTTTTTCTGTGGAAAAGGAATTAAATCCTAAAATACAAATGAATTATTAAGCTTTGTGAAAGCTTTAGCGGTAGCATCCGCCGCGTGTGAGGAAACTCTTGTGAGTGAGACTCTTCACACTAGAACTCTGACTGTCCGACTGACACGACTGTCGTCCTGCATAAGGCTTTGGACTGTGTATAGTTTGGTAAAACTCCGGCGGACATTCATCAGTGAAATAATTATGATGCAGCAGCGCGTACTGCGGATCCAAGCTGCTAACGACGTGTTTAAACCCGACGTTTTCTACAACAGAAAGCGGCTGATCATCAAGGCATGGAATGAAAACCGATCACAATTATTAACAATATAACAATTATTATATACATTATTTGGCGTGTGATTTACTAGCATGTTTGAAATATGCTGGTAATGTGTCAGCCAATATATATATATATATATATATATATATATTTTTATATATATATATACTTTTCGGAGATTATAAAACGACGCCATTTTCAGTGTTGATGCTCTGTAGAGACGGCCACGCCCCCTTCGGACACCGGGGTCTGAGGTGTGGGAACGCAGCGCTGGCGGCGGTTTGTAGTTGTAAACGTCATCGAATGGGCTTTGAACTATTTTGAGAACGCCGATCAAAACCGATAGGGGAGTTATCAGCTGATACCGATGGTTTGCCGTTCGATCAGTGCATCTCTAGTAGGACGGACGTGTTGTAGGACGCCTGGACGGAGGGGAAAGACGGTCTTCCACCCAACATATTCGGACTTTAGAAACGGGATGAAAAGATCTGGAAAGCAGAAAAAGTGGAGGAGAGGATGCTTTTATGGAGAGACGAGTAGAAGAGACGGAGGTGGTGGGGGATGGAGAGACGGTTACTGAGGGAGGGGAGGTTCAGGTCCAGGTTCTCCATCCCTCCATCCGTGTATTTTTTTTCCTTTTTTAATAAATAAATAAAACTATCAGCTGCTGATTCTACTTCTCTTTCCAGGAACAAACAACATGCAAAGTATCTTTTATTTTAATTAGAGATGCACCGATCGATCGGCAACCGATCGGTATCAGCCGATGATGCCCCTATCGGTTTGATCGGAGTTCTCAAATTAATAGTTTAAAGCCGATCCGATGACGTTTACAACAACAAACCGCTGCCAGCGCTGCGTTCCCACACCTCAGAACCTGGTCACTGAAAGCGTCAAAAATCTCCTGACGCCTGCATCGCGCTGCTTGGTGGATACACACTGAAAGCTGCTGAACTGTCGACGTCTGCAGGGGGCGGGGCTAAAGCTGCGCTGCAGAAGTGGAGGGAACAAAGTGTATAGAGTCTACATATATCTATATAAAGCTGCACATCTTCAGTTTCCTATTTCACCATGGATCACACTTTGGGAAGCCTTCTTTATATTTTAGCGTTATTTCCGCATAGATAAGAGAGAGTTTGATGCTCCCTAACAAGTTTCGTCCGCGGATCAACAGCAACCCTCAGCGAGCCCTTGCTCCCGGTGAAGGCTAATTTATGGTTCCGCGTCACACCAACGCATAGGATGGTCTCGTCGGTGCGCGTCGCTGCGAACCCTACGCCATCGGCTATGCCGTCGATTTAACACGGAACCATAATTCAGAAGCTGCAGTTTGTCTGCGGTGAACACTGACACACCGGGTCAGAGTGGATTTGCTCATGATGTTTAAACTGTGTTTTGTGAGTAATAAGCACGGTTTTTAATTATTTTGCGTTGGATCGATGTAGCAAATAAAATCGTTGGGACCATCCAGCTCTTCAACCATCAGATAGTGTTTCACATGAGCAGTAGGCATGGGACGATATGAAAATTTCATATCACGGTATTAGTGGACAAAAATATCACGATTACGATATTATCACGATATTAGCGTGTCGCTTATAAAATTCTTAAAATGCAAGGAAAAACACTAACCGTGGATCCTCTGGTTCCTTCAGAACATTTATTCTCAAATCATTCTCAACACAGTGACACTTGAGGTAGAGAACAAATAGTGTACTGTAAATGTTATGCATTACAAAGTGTAAACTATAGTACCGGTACTTATTTGAACTTTCTTTTTTTGTAAGAAAATACTTCCCTGAAAGTCAAATATAGATAGAAATAAAGTGACAAAGCAGAGCCAAATGCACACTGATTGTATTACTCTCTGAAACTTTAACAGTGGCTGGCTGCCTGCTACTTAGTACGGCTCTCTGGAAAAATAATAAAATAAAGGCACTGCTCTGTAGTATACAAAACAAAAGCTGCATGGCCAACACAAAGATTGAGTGAAAATAAAGTGGCACAGTAGTCAAATGCACACGGATTGTACTACTCTCCGAAAAAATATTAAATAAATAATAATAATAAATAATATTAATAAAATACATTAAAAAAAACACTGGCTTCTACCTTGCTGGTAGCCTTGTGTGACAAAAAAAAAAAAAAAAAAAAAAAAAAAAAAATTTGGCGATATTTACAGTACCCCACGATAACGTTATCGCGGCCGTTTTTTATCGCGATATACGATAATATCGTACATCGCCCCATGCCTAATGAGCAGTTCAGGTAAAAACGGAAGTCAAATCAGCAAAAATGTCAGTTTGCTGGATGAAAAATATATTAATTCCTACGCATGTGAATGAGTGTACGTTTGTGTGTACATGAAAGTACAATCTGTGATTGGACGCCGTTCATTTGCATAAAGTTCAGATTTTTCAACTTCAAATTGAAGCTCTGGACGCGCTGCTCCGGCTGCCTCTCCATGCGCGTTTTCATAGGAAATGAATGGCAGCCGGCTGCCTATGATGCCCGTGACGCTTTCAGTGTGAATGAGGGGTAAGGAGGCGTGGCCGTCTCTACAAAGCATCAACACTGAAAATGGCGTCGCCTGTACGGGAGTTTCACAATCTCCGAAAAGGAAAACAAATTTGCAGTTTTCAAGGTTTGTGCAAAGGAGAAACCCCGAGGAGGAATGTTACTAAAGTATTTCAACACAACGAAGCTGATAAGACATTTCAACGTTTCTCACATCAAGGAAGATATTGAGTTTGCAAAGTTGGCTGCCGTTGAGGCACGATACTTTCTCATCTCCTAATTTTTATACCTAATAATACGATGTCAGTGTTGTAAAGGAGACAACAATATTGACGAATTTATGGATTTCACGCTGTGATCGGCAGATAAGGATTTTGGTGATCGACCCTCAAAGTCCTGATCGGTGCATCTCTAATTTTAATTAGAGATCGATTTAGATTCCAGGTTTGGTTCGGACCTGATGGTTCTGATGGTTTCTTGTCACTAATCAACAACATGCAGTAATTTAATCACCAATAAATCACCAAAAAACGTCAGAAAAGCCTCTAAAGAGTTTATTCACACAGATCAATTGTTGGTTCTCTTCACTCGAGAGATAAAACCCACAAAAGTAACAGTAAACAATCATTTACTGATTATTGACAAATGAAAATGAGAAACTGCTTTGAGTTGAGAAGCTGCTAATCAATCAATCAATCAATCAATCAAAATACGTATAAAATAAATTAAATTAATAAATATATAAAATACTTTATTTCGGAGGGAAAACTTCAAGTTGGTGTCTCTGCACCGATGCTGCGTTTACTGACCAGAAAAAAAGTCACATCTGTCGGCGCCTCATTTATCGGTCACCGATCAGAACCGGTCGAGCTACAAACCGGTCTTTTCCGGTCGCCGGGCGAGTAACCGGCGCACCGTTAATCCTCCGTCTAACCTTTTACCTCGACACCAGTCTGATCTTCTCTTTTCTTCTTCTCTGTTTCTGAACAGAAAACTCCGAGGCAGAAAAGGAGACGGGGGACGAGAAATGGCCGGAAGAGAAAATCCTGGCGAGATCAGTGAAGAGGAAGAAGGCGATAGGGAAAACTGGGAAAGAGAAGAAGAGCAAAGACGGCCAGCAGGTGAGGAGAGTCGTTACATCTTTAAATCTCTTGATGTGGTTGTCATGGTAACGCAGAGAACAGATGAGCACCGATTCATTACATTTTAGCAGGAATTGTGTTGATATTTTCCTGTTTTTCCAGAAGTTAACTACCCAGAAGAAGCCGACGGAGGAAGAAGAGTCTAAAGACTCTAAACCCAAGAGGAAGAGGAAGGTGAGTGAGGAGCTGGAGGAAGAGGAGGTCCTGCCCCCCCGACCCACCCCGCGCTGCAGAGAAAAAAACCTGAGTCGTAGCACGGACGCGTCGTGTTGATATTTTCCTGTTTTTGTAGAACTCGACTCCCCAAAAGAAGCCGACGGAGGAAGAAGAGTCTACAGACTCTAAACCCAAGAGGAAGAGGAAGGTGAGTGAGGTGCTGGAGGAAGAGGCGGTAAAACTGTCCATCAAATGCCCCCCCACCCCGCGCTGCAAAGAAAAAAAACCCTTTTGTAGGACGGACGTGTCGTAGGATGGACGTGTCGTGTTGATATTTTCCTGTTTTTCCAGAACTCGACTCCCCTAAAGAAGCCGACAGAGGAGGAAGAGTCTACAGACTCTAAACCCAAGAGGAAGAGGAAGGTGAGTGAGGAGCTGGAGGAAGAGGCGGTCCTGGACCCCCACCCCCCCATCCCGCGCTGCAAAGAAAAAAACCCACATCCCATCAATGTATGGAGGATTTTTTGTGCCAAAATTAAATAAATAAATACATCATTAATTAATTAAAATGGGAATTAAATATATCATTAATTAATTAAATGTGTCATTAGTTAATTCAAATTAGAATTAAATATGTCATTAATTAAATAAAATACAATTCATTTTGAGTAAAAAAATATATTTATTATTTCAGCATTTAATTAATTAATGACACATTTAATTAATGATTTTGTGTGAGAATCATGAAATGTAAATGTAAAACTGTCAGTTTCACTCGTCAAACTCAGTGGGCGGAGCTAACGCGAATCCAGTGGAATCCACTGCTTTGGTCTGAAACGGGAGGTAGAAGCCTTTCTAAACATGACAGCTGTGAGTTGCGTGTTGTAGAGAGTTGCGTGATGCAGCAGCAGGTTTCTGCTGTGACGGAGCCGCTGGAGCCGGAGGAGTTCTGCTCAGAGCTTCTTCAATTAAACTCGCTGCTTCTCTCAGCAGCTCTGGGCAGGATTTTGACATTTTGTACACATTGCTGTTTCAACATTTGTGGTTAGAGGACCGAGGTTTCACTGGTTGCGATAACATTTTGGAGTAGAGTAAAAATTTTGGAGTAGAGTAAAAATTTTGGAGTAGAGTATCCAAACCAACGTAGAGGTGAATAATGCCACCTAGTGTATCGTAATGTGTTCACAAGCCCTGCAACAATCCATTATGTGGATTCGATTTGCCTTGACTTGATGTGCAGGGGAACCAATGAGGTGTTTGGAATCCGCCCACTGAGTTTGACGAATGAAACTGACAGTTTTACATTTCATGATTCACACACAACACGAAATCATTAATTAAATGTGTCATTAACTAATAAAATGCAGTTTTACATTTCATGATTCACACACAACACGAAATCATTAATTAGATGTGTCATTAATTAATTAAATGCTGAAATAATAAATATATTTTTTTACTTAAAATGAATTGTATTTTAATTAATTAATTATATATTTAATTCTAATTTTAATTAATTAATGACACATTTAATTATTTAATGATATATTTCATTCCCATTTTAATTAATTAATGATGTATTTATTGATTTAATTTTGGCACAAAAAATCCTCCATACCAATGCACAGTCAATAATAAATAAATGAATAAGACAAATAAATGAAGTACAGTGTGTATAAAAACGAATGAACCGCGTGTTTCAGAAGAAGAAGAAGACGATCGAGGACGTGCTGGCAGCAGCGCCGCCGCAGCCGGGCCGGCCGGCCGACCTGCAGGACCAGGTGACCCGACACTTCCAGGACCAGCGCTCCGTCATCGAGCTGGAGGAGATGCAGATCCGCGGTGAGTCGGTTCTGAGTCCACCCGCCTGAAACCGCCGTTCTGTCGATCCGCTGAGCTCAACACCAGGGCTGGGGATCCATTCAAATGTCAAGAATCAATTCGATTCCGGTGTTTTCCCGATCAATCGGGCGCCCGATCATGGCATTTTCAAAACATGGGTATCGGCCAAAAAAGTATTGGGACATACCTAATTATTAATGTTTTTAATATATATTAAATCGTTTTATATATTGTTGCATTTAAAGTCACTTCCGGCCTGCGGCTTAACTAACATGGTTCACATGTTTGAATTGTGAAATGTTATAAATGTTCATGTTTATTAAGCTGCTGCTATTCATTTCATCCATTCAGAATGTTGCATTAAGGTTAAAGGAGCTTGAGGCAGGATTGTGGCAGGATTTATGAAAAAAATCCGTATACATTTTAAGTTTTCTAGTAATAATGTCAGATGAAGCGTTCCAAACCCAAAAGAATGTTTCCTCTAGTGTTTCTCTCCTTTACCTTGAACAGGCTGTGTTCTGCAAAATGTGCTGCAATTCGGTCCCGATTTTCCCGCGCTGTCCTGCAGATGTGACGTCACATGACGCTGCATGCACGTTCTCCCCGTTCTCCCGTGCTGGCTTCACTGTTGGCTGCAGGAACCCCGACGGCCGTCGTGGTGAAGGGTGGCGCTAGAGAGTCTCATTTCTTAAAAGGAGCCTCAAGCTCCTTTAAGCCAAAAAGTATTTTAATTTTCTTGTATTTGTGAGTTTAACTGGATGTCATTCAACTACCTCTTTTGAAGTTAAATTTATTAATTTTTTTATTGCACTATTTTGCACTTTTTGTTTTAGTTTACGATTTCATGTTTTTATATTTTGTGGCACCAGAGCTGATAAGCTTTTGTTGAAATAAATGTCCATGTTGTTCTCAATGGACAATAAAAGAAACTTGGGATAATTTAGTTTTAGACCTCTTTCTTTCTTTTTTTTTTTAATTCATTGCCAAAACGTATCTGATCGGGAAAAAGTATCAGAAATGTATCGGGAGCCAAAAAAAGTGATCGGATCGGGAAAAATCAGGATCGGCAGAAACTCAAACTAAAGTGATCGGGATCAACCCTAATTATCACGCTTTGATTGGATTCGATTCCGATATTGATTTGGGTTAGTGTTATTAAAACAGTTTTTTCAGCTGTTGCATGAATTATATGACTGTAGTTCTGCAACATATTAATACTAGTATTATATTGAGATTCAACATCAAGTATTGCAGCTAATGATGGTAAATGGTAAATGGCTTACACTTATATAGCTTTCCAGCTGTACTCCTACAGCCCCAAAGCGCTTTACACTGCAAACATTCACCCACACACGCACACATTCACACACCGGTTGTCGGCGGAACAGCCACACAACGGCGCTGGCCTGACAACCGGGAGCAACCGGGGGATTCAGTGTCTTGCCCAAGGACACTTTGGTGGACACAGGAGGAACTAGGGTTCGAACCACTGACCTTCAGGTTCATGGGCGAACGCTCTGCCAACTGAGCCCCCTTCCCACAATGATGCTGTAAGGACCAATCAGCTCCCAGAATGCTGATAGAACTGATTTCAGAAACATCGTGTAGAATTACCAAACAGATCCAGGGAGGAAACAGAGACGGAGGAAATCAGTTTTAGTTTTTAACACATTCTGTTTTAATTTTTTCCATTTTTGGTCTTTTTCGGTTTTTAATTTTTGAGAATTTAGTTTTTAGCATTTTATGCAAATGTAACTCCAAGACGGTATATAAAGTACTGAAATATAGACAATTTATGCAATTATAACTGAAAACTCAAATGTTTTCATACTTTTAAACATATTTAAAGGCAAAAACATGGCACCAGTTATTCTTGTGTCCAACAAAACTTTCCTTTTTTCGGCATAAACAAAAAAAAAACAAAAGTTGTCATGTAATGATGAAAAAAAAATTGATCTTTAGACATACGAATCGATTTTTAGGAATTAATATGAGAATCGATTTTAAATCGGAGTATCGATTAATTTTTTTTTTGTTCTTCAACACAGGCCTAGTAACTCTCTCCTCTCTCCCCCAGACTCCTGCTTCCTGTCCAGCAACGACCTGACGCACAGCCTGTCCTCCTACCTGAAGCTGAGTGAGTAGCACGGAGCCGCCGCCGCCACAAGGAGGGAACCGTTCACGGTTTAGTCTAGCCCAGGGGTCGTCAAGCCGCGGCTCTAGAGCCACATGCGGCTCTCTAGCGCCGCCCTAGTGGCTCCTGGAGCTTTTTCAAAAATGTTTTACCTTTTTTTTCCTTTTTTTCTTCTTTTTTTTCTTTTTTTCCCCTTTTTTTCCTTTTTTCTTCCTCTTTCCTTTCCTTTTTAATCTCGACATTTCGACTTTTTTTTTTCGACATTTCGACTTTTTTCTCGACATTTCGACTTTTTTCTCGAAGTGCATAATGACAAAAAAAATCTTCCCCCAGTTCTAACTGATATAGAAACATGCAGCACGTGTTCTCTTCATTCTAAGGTTTATACAAGACTTTTCATTTTTTGCGGCTCCAGACATATTTGTTTTTTGTTTTTTTGGTCCAATATGGCTCTAAAACATTTTGGGTTGCCGACGCCTGGTCTAGTCTTTGGGTCCATCTATCACCTTAGTTTTTTATTAGTTTTAGTCACGTTTTTACGTTTGTTCGTTCGTTCGTTTTTGTTTATTCCGAACATGTATAAAAAAACAAGAAAAAAGACAAGAAAACAAATCCAGGTTCATTCCACCACATAAAGAAAAAAACAACATCAAAACACATATTTCAAGGTACATGTTGGAAAAGGAGTGGGAGGAAGTAATAACTTATTTAATCCCAGCCCCTTTCAACAACTAAACATAAATTATATGTCTGTATTTATTTTTTTTATAATATACACTAATTTGTATAAATATATATATCATTTTTACAAAAATAACCTGTTTAATACAAGATGTAAGCTCTATCATAAATATAATATAACTGATATAAATATAATATGTATATCTATATGTATATGTATATATTCATACAAAGACAACATGACAGAATAGCAGAACAAACAGCTGCTGATCTTTAAACACAGTCTTCACTTTTATACCTCAAATAAACCATTTATTTATATTTCTTCTTAAATTGATTAGTCAATCAGAATGCAGAACACAATGCACAATGCAAATCCGTGAAGCAGCGAGACGTGAAAGGTGAACCGCGTTATAGCCACGGATTACTGTATTTAATCATCGTTATCGTCACATGACCAGCATTTTCGTTGCATCTCATCTCTTTTTCCTCAGGTGATAAAGGTTCGTTGACCAAGATATTTATTTATAATTTTCGTTCTAAATTTCGGTTCTTCTCTGTCGTTTCCAGTTTGTCCCAAATGGTCCAAGATCCAGAAGCAGCACACGGAGAAGAGCTCGGTGGTCGTGTTGATCGTCTGCAGCTCGGCGCTCCGGGCCATCGAGCTCATCAAGTAAGCAGCTCTGCAGCGGCGTGGCGGCGTTTGCTGACCCTCGACCTCCGGATCCAACCAACTTCGTTTCTGTTTGCAGGCAGCTGACGGCGTTCAGGGGCGGAGCCAAGGCGCTGAAGCTGTTCGCTAAACACATCAAGGTGAGAGGAGGGGGATGGGAATCAATTCCAGTGGGCACGAATGACGTCACCACGCACGTTGCATAACATTCACGCCCAGCAGGAAAACATGGGGACAAAGCGGCATAACGCAAAATGCTAAGTCCAGAAAGATGGCGTATCCTTCCTAAAATAATTGTTAATTCTTCATAGTTGATGATTGCAGAATTGCACAGTTCTATTGGACTTGAGTTGATTGTATTTGTCACTATATGTAGTTTTATTTTTCAGTGCTCAATCTAGATATCCTTTTAAAAAGGAGAATTTTAATTTGTATTAGAGTAGAATATTAATTTTATTATTATCTTACATTTATTTTCAAAACAAATCATTTTTTCTGACCCACCATGGAGGAGCTTAAGGCTGGGGGCGTCTTAAGACCTCACTTGTATTTTTTTTGCTCACCTCCTCTCTCTCTGCAGATGGAGGAGCAGGTGAAGCTGCTGCAGAAAGGCGTCGTCCACATCGGTGTGGGAACTCCGGGGAGGATCGGAGCTCTGATTCACGCAGGTTCGTAGGGACTTGAATAGAGCTGGGTATCGATTCAAATGTCAAGAATCGATTCGATTCCGATTCTTAAGATTCAGAATCGATTATCACCATTTGATTCGATTCGATATTGATTTGGGTTAGTGTTGCCTGGATTATATGACTTGAAATAATAATTTCACAATAATTATTGTGAAATAACTAAGAAATAAATAACTCAAATAGGCATTTCAATATCCACTTAAAGTGCAAAAAAAGAAAGAAATTGCAACAGTTCAAGCAGTAAACAAATTATTTTATCTTGTCTGATTTATTCTGTCACCAGACTCAGCTGGACATGAAACACACCGGCATTTTTCAGGTATTTCATGACAAACCGTGTCCGATAACAGAGAAACCAAACAAGTTATAGTAAATATAGATAATATGAACTTCATTGAACTAATATAACATTTAGAAATTTAAGCTGAAATGTCCAGCATTTTCTCTAAAGAAAAGTTCATTTAGTTCAGGAGTTTTCAAAACTACTGGGATTAAAGTTCACCAGGCAAAAATGTAATGATGGGGAAAAAAATAAATAAAAACATTTTTTAATAAAAAAAAAAAAAAAAAAAATCGATCTTTAGACATACAAATCGATTTTTAGGAATTAATATGAGAATCGATTTAGAATCAGAAAATCGATTTTTTTCAACACAAGCCTAGACTTGAACGCCTCACAGTTCGGCCTCCGTCTCAGTGAAGGTTCTGACTCTGGTTCTGTTCTGGCTCTGGTTCTGACTCTGGTTCTGTTCCAGACGGGCTGAGCCTGCGGGCCCTGAAGTACCTGGTCCTGGACTGGAACTGGAGGGACCAGAAGCTGCGGAGGATGCTGGACATTCCTGAGGTGAGTTACCGCCCCCTGCTGGCCGAGGGAGGAACTGCAGTTTGAGTACAAGATACAATATGACCTGCATTTCAATACATTTCAACACCACATTTTAAACAAACAAAACAAAACACAAATGAAGTTAACAAAACAAACAAACGTACAAAAATAAGAAAAAGGAAAAAGAGGGAGGGGTTATATCAGGGGTGTCAAACTCATTTTGCTTGGCGAGCCGGATTTGACCAATTTTTTTCTCGCGGGCCGCACGCTCAGAATAACAAAAATGGTGCGAAATTTTTTTTTCTAATTCTTTTTTTTTTACTATTTTTATCTAATCCAATATCAGTTTAGTTAATTTTAAAGGAAATGTGCACTTTGTTTACACTCTAATTATGTAAAATATATTTCTTCAGGAACTTTTCTTGAAATTTCTCATTTTTTTTTTCAAATTATGTAAAATACTTTTAATATAATTTAAAGATAAACAGAAACAAGTATGTTTTTTTTTTACATTTCGCTTTTTTATAGGAAATTTAATTAAAAGGATAATCTTTCTTATTACATCCGAGAGTGTTTCTTTGTGATTTAGAGATTTTTCCAGTACAATTAAGTGTATTTATTTTTAAAAATTGGCGCAGATATTTACGCCAGTGTGCCGAAAAAGTCAGCACTTCTTTTTTAACTGTTTTACTTTGTCACTATCCTCGTATTCAAAACTGAAATTCTCCGAATAAATATCTTCTATCATCTTTTTTAGCAGTGATATTTTTCCTGCGAAAATATATAATAGTTAATAAAAATAAACGACCGTCTACAAAGAAATAAAATCGGCAAATGCATTCTAGAAAACTAAAAACATGTCAAACTGCTCTCTTTGTGGAATAACGATGGATTTGTAGAAGAAATATATTATCAGATATGCTGCGATTCATGGCAATTATTTATGCCTTCCTTTTTAGTAAATTAACATTTCGTTTTTTTGCGTTGGAAACTTCTTGCGGGCCGCATGAAAATCTCTCTCGGGCCGCACATTTGACACCCCTGTGTTATATCTATACATTGGAAATGTTTGAGGTATCTATCTTTTCAACCTGATCTAGAACTGGTTGCCATATAGAATACAAGTTGAGGCCTTTTGTAACATATCGGATCTTTTCTAAAGTCACATGGTTTCAGAAGATTCTGATCCATTGACTAACAGGTCAGAAAATAATTTGAATAAAGGTTCTCTGCTGCCGTTGCTGCTGGAATCAAATGAACAAGAATCTCCGTCAGAGTCTCTTTCTCTGATGTCACATCCTGACTCAGACGTCTGACTCCAACCCCCCGACCAATCGGTGGCCTGGAGTGTGATGACATCACGGCCCGACTCAGCAGCTTAGAACCTCGGGAGAATAGAAACAGAAAAGTATCTACTCTAGTTAGACCCCTAGTGGGAAAGAACCAAACCTGGTGGAGGAGACGAGTAGGTTCTAGTGGAAAAGAACCATGTGTCTGCTCAAACACTTGTAAGACAAAAACCTTTAAAGAAACATCTGAAAGTCTGAGCTTTTCTCTCTTTTGTGACGTAAAACGGTCGTCCCATGTTTCAAATCACAGCTTCTTATTGGATAAAAGCTTTTCAGCTTTGTTTCAAAATAAAAGTCTTGAAACTTCACAACAAAACTTTACGTTAGGGATGGGCGATGTGGACTAAAAGATTTATCACGATCATTTCTGGCATTTATCCCGATAACGATAAAAATGACAATAAAATCTATCACCACATTCAGTCTTTGGAGCCAAATCACTGCTCTAAAAGATACTAAATACTAAACTACACCAATTAAAGTGAATTAATAAAAACCAGTTAAATTAGTTACAACTGTACTGCAAAACTGGAATGACTCAAACTCCTCGCTCTCAGATCTTTCTTTCTTTCTTTCTTTCTTTCTTTCTTTCTTTCTTTCTTTCTTTCTTTCTTTCTTTCTTTCTTTCTTTCTTTCTTTCTTTCTTTCTTTCTTTCTTTCTTTCTTTCTTTCTTTCTTTCTTTCTTTCTTTCTTTCTTTCTTTCTTTCTTTCTTTCTTTCTTTCTTTCTTTCTTTCTTTCTGGCTCATATCTTTCTTTCTTTTTATCATTTTTACCGCGAGATGACAAATTCTTACCGTGGGGAATTGTTTTGACGGTTTATCGTGAACGTGAACCGTCCACCTCGATGCTACGTTCCCTTTCCTTGTCTTTCAGATCAAACTGGACTTTATGAAGCTGCTGGACTCAGGAATCCTGGCGGCGTGTCGAGAAGAAAGAGTCAAGATAGGACTGTTTTAATACCAAGGACCACCCACACGAGAGAGATTGTTTGATTTGATTGTTTGATATGTTTGTTTGAATAAACGGAGTCTGTATGAAACTCATCCTGTGGTTTTTTTTACTTTGACCTCAGGAAGCCCATGAGTCAGGGCCGCTGCAAGGGGTGTGCGAACCGTGCGACCGCACGGGGCCTCGCGCTATCGGCCATTTTTTTTTTTTTTTTTCTCATTTTTTCCCTTATAAATATCAACAGTCACGTTCCATTACAGACCTAAATGTGTACTATTCTGTGCATATCAATAAATATATGTGCAATGATGCGCGTGTCTGTTGTTCAATACAACTGATCAGACCAAGCGCAGACACAAGCTGCTCTGATCCAGACGGTGGAGTTGGAACAAACTGTCACACAATGTCGAGAGAACGAGACAGATTCAGGAAATCTGAAAAAAGAAAAAAACTAAAGAAAATGGAAGAGTTTAATGCCTCTCTGAAAGGCTTGTTTGATTAATTTGTTACAAAAATCACTGATCCGACCGGGTCTCAAGCAGCCGTGGGGCCCCGCGTCGAGGCAAGAGATGATGATGAGGCAGGGGAAGTTATCCAGTATTTTGCTAATTGGAGAGTTAAAATTGCGCATATAGACACCCGATCCGACCCGAAAAACCCCCAAAAATTTTGGGCCCCCCCAAGCCATTTCGCACAGGGCCTCGCAAATCTCCCAGGTGGCTCTGCCCTGAGTGATGTCATACTTTTACTCGCCCTCCAGGAAGTGCCAGATATCCCAGATATCATCCTTTTCATGAGCGTTTCAAACTAACACGCAGGAGTCCCGACCACGTTAACGTGTAAATAAACTAACGTTAATCAACCGTCTCTAGAAAACCGGTGTTCTGCCGATCCTTGCTACCTGCAGAGAAATGCTACTTGCACGATGTAAAACTGATAATACGGGATGTTGAGTATTTGATCCTTCAAAATACACGACCCATGTCATGAATTACATTACACTTTGTGAACATTATACGATAAAGAGAAAAAAAAATACAATTCTATGGCTTTATTTGATATTCATTCAGTCATTGGCCTTTAATTAACAGGCAGGTCATTGAGAACATTCTTATTTACAATGACGGCCTGGCAAGAGACAAGGAAGTGGTTTAGGGAGTAAAACACAGTAAAATTGTAGCTCTACAAAGATAGAAAACCATTAGATAGCATTTTTCGGCAAAGCAGCAGAAATCGGCAGAGAACCGGAACAAATGTGAAGAAACGGTTTCACTTTGAGATGAAACACGGAGGAGGAAGTGGGAGTCGGAGGATGAAACGCGTGGGAGCCTCAGAAAGCAGAACGAGGTGGTTGAGCAAACGTTTGTGGTTAATGAGTGACAGGCCGACTCGCCCTTGCAGCAAAGCCTTCTGGGTAAACGAATGTGTGAGTGAGAGAAGAACGACAGAACGACAGAACAACAGGTGCTGCAGACGTAAAGGAGAAGAAGAAAACAGGAAAAGAGCTCGAACCAGCGTCTTTAAGGAGCCTTGTGGTCGTTAGGCTCTTCCACCAGGTCTCAGGTTCAGTTTCAGGTCTGGTTCTCATGGCGAAGGCGAAGGTGAAGACGGGCCCGCTGGCCCGCCGGCCCGATAACTCGGCCTTCAAGCAGCAGCGTCTGCCGGCCTGGTCCCCCATGCTGACGGCCAACACGGTGCTGCCGTTCTTCTTCCTGCTGTCGGCCGTGTGTCTGCTGCTGGGAGTGTGGCTGCTGCTGACGGTGCAGAGCACGCAGGAGAGGAAGGTACTGCATATATATACACACACACATGCTGCTCACACACACACACACACACACACACACACATACATATATACATATATATATATATACATATATACATGTGTGTCTGCTGCTGGGAGTGTGGCTGCTGCTGACGGTGCAGAGCACGCAGGAGAGGAAGGTACTACACATATACATGTATATACACACACACACCTGTACACACACACACACACCTGTACACACACCTGTACACACACATATATACACACATATATACATATATACATGTGTGTCTGCTGCTGGGAGTGTGGCTGCTGCTGACGGTGCAGAGCACGCACGAGAGGAAGGTATTATACACATGAACACAGACACTCACATACAGGACTGTCTCAGAAAATTAGAATATTGTGATTTTCTGTAATGCAATTACAGAAACAAAAATGTCATACATTCTGGATTCATTACAAATCAACTGAAATATTGCAAGCCTTTTATTATTTTAATATTGCTGATCATGGCTTACAGCTTAAGAAAACTCAAATATCCTATCTCAAAAAATTAGAATATTCTGGGAATCTTAAACTGTAAGCCATAATCAGCAATATTAAAATAATAAAAGGTTTGCAATATTTCAGTTGATTTATAATGAATTCAGAATGTATGACATTTTTGTGTTTTTTTTTAATTGCATTACAGAAAATAAAGAACTTTATCACAATATTCAAATTTTCTGAGACAGTCCTATACACACACACATATACACATATATATATATATATATACACACACACACACACACACACACACCGTACCTCTCAGGTAACCCGCGCTCCCACCGGCCCTACCCAGGTCCCGTTTTACTTTCTTTTTTTTTTTTTTTTGTTTTCTCAAACATATTTTTATGTCTTAGGCTATTTACTATTTACACCTCCCGCTGCTTCAGCAGAGCCACTAAGATCAATAAAGACAGCTCCCACCCCAGCTCTGACCTGCTGCCTTCAGGAAGACGCTACACAGTCATCAGCTCCAAAACCAACAGACTGAAAAACAGTCCCTAAAGTCATAATCGCCCTGAACAAAATGTGAATGACTGCATGTGCAATTACTGTTTTTACCGTGCAATACTTTTTCCCGGCTTATCTGTGCAATATTCCACCACATGTGGAAATATGTGTAATTAATAATTATCTGTAGATAGGATCTCACGTCTTGATTTGACTATTTAAAAATGCAACTTAACCTTTTTATATTATTTATATTTCTTGTATCTGTTTGCACTGTTTTGCACTGGAGAGGTGATGCTGCTTTTAATCTCACTGTACCCACGAATAGTGACAAAGTATTCTATTCTACTTACACCCGGGTGCAAGTACTGATGCGTAGGCTATTTACACCCTGCTACTAATATCTACGTATGCTATTGCACCCATGTATTATTAGAAAACAAATTATTAAAATTATAATTTTAAAATTATAAAAATTAAAAAAGAAAATCCATCAGCTCAACAGTGATTGACAGGTATAAACACCACTTTTGATAAACTTAATTTAATCTCTTCAAAATATCTTACAATGACATAAGAGCAAACATTGTTCATACAAAAGTGTGAGAGCAGACGTTTGTCCGGCTCTATTGTTTCACATGCGCTGCGTCCGAAATGCCATACTAAACAGTATATACTAAAAAAGTATACTTAAGTCGGCACACTTTTGAGTAAATATCAGTAGTGTGCATTAATTGGAACGTACTACTCAGAGCCACACGGCACTTCCTGCCGTTGGGAGGGGGAGTTGTTACCATGGTAACAACTCCTTTCACAGCAGCAGCAGCAGCACCGCTCCACTCTTTCCCGTTTATCCTGGCCCAAACAAGATGACATTATATAATATTATTGTATACAATATTATAATATTAAGATTATATAAAATCTTAATTATATTATAAAATGGGAAATTTACGGGAAAATGGTAATACGGTGGAAAAGAGGGGTAAAAAACGGCCAAAACGGGAGACTTGACAGGTCTGACACACACACTGGTGGGCCCTCGGTGCAGTAAAAGCTCTGCTAAGCTGGAGCGGGTCCAGCAGAACCTTCAGAACCAGAACCTCCTCCTCTGTTGCAGCTGGACTACACGGAGGCCGGGACCTGCGACCGCTGCTTTGAGATGAGGAAGAACATGAGCCTGGCCGGTGAGCCCTGCAGCTGCAGACTGGACTTCTCCATCCACAAGACCTTCAAGGTAGGACCAGAACCAGAACCAGAACCGAGTCTCAGTCAGACCCGGACCTGAACCTGAACTTCCCGTTCCAGGGAGACGTCTTCTTCTACTACGGCCTGCAGAACTTCCACCAGAACCTGCGGCGGTACATGAACTCCAGAGACGACGCCCAGATGGTTGGAAGGATCAGCAAGCTGCAGGTGAGACGCCAGGAACTGATTATGCTAATGACGGAGAGGGTTTAAACTCTAAAGCCTACTATTAACTATTAACACTTTAACTTTTACTGACCCTGAGTTTGCAGAATATTCACATCAGTCTATGTTTCCTGAATCAGGAGTTAATACTACAATAAAAACCACGACTCAACGCTGCCGCTGGTCTCTAGCGGATCTCCTTTGGAGAAATCTCCTTTTCTACTTTAAAATAAATGTTTGATTTGCAGCCATCGTTTAGGAGTAGAGCTGGGTATCGATTCAAATGTCAAGAATCGATTCGATTCCGATTCTTAAGATTCAGAATCGATTCTCACCATTTGATTCGATCCGATTCGATATTGATTTGGGTTAGTGTTGCCTGGATTATATAATATTATATATATGACTGTAAAATAACTATTGAAATAATAATTATTGTGAAATAACTAAGAAATAAATAACTCAAATAGGCATTTCAACATCCATTTAAAGTGCAAAAAAAGAAAGAAATTGCAACAGTTCAAGCAGTAAACAAGTTATTTTAGCTTGTCTGATTTATTCTGTCACCACACACAGCTGGACATGAAGCACCGGCATTTTTCAGGTATTTCATGACAAACCGTGTCCGATAACAGAGAAACCAAACAATCTATAGTAAATATAGATTATATGAACTTCTTTCAACTAATATAACATTTAGAAATTTAAGCTGAAATGTCCAGCATTTTCTCTAAAGAAAAGTTCATTTAGTTCAGGAGTTTTCAAAACTAGATAAAAGTTCACCAGGCAAAAATGTAATGATGGGGGAGAAAAAAAAAAAAAATTAATAAAAAAATAAATAAAAAAAATCGATCTTTAGGAATTAATATGAGAATTGATTTAGAATCAGAAAATCAATTTTTTTCCAACACAGGCCTATTTAGGAGTCGTGGTGAGAAGGTAACGGTACAGATGTGTGATTGTTAGAGATGTGACCTCCATTTATTTTTTAATTATCTTATGAGCAGCAAAGTTAAACACACGAGTTAAATAAATACATTCGTTTTTTGACTGAAGTTAGTTTTCTTGATTGTTGGCACGTTCCTTTAACAATCTAATTTTAAAACTTAACAAATAAATAAAAGGTCTAAGTTACTGTGAGATTCATTATCCAATCAATCGTTTCAATAATGGATAGATTGATCGATTGTAGTTGCAGCACCAGCGGCCTGTGTTTGTGTCAGACTCTGAATTTTCAGGATTAAAACAAACCCTCTCATGTCCACCAGGGGGCGACGACACAACAACAAAACTCATCAGACTGTTTTATTCTGAAAGATAAGCGTGTGGGATCATCTCAGACCAAAACAAACCCCCCCCAGGGTGTCACGAGGACGAGCTCCAGCTCAGATCTGATCATTAATATACTTTTCTGACATGAATGTAACGTGTCATCGTTCAGACTCTAAAATGTTTGTGATCCATTGATTACATTTCAGCTTCGTGAAGGAGACGGGAAGTAACTCTGGTCATGTTGAAGTTAACAACAGTTACCTAGTAAACCTTAACTTCATCAGTTAAGGTTTACATCAGTCAGTTACCACGGCAACGGACTCGGTTACCGCGGTAACAGAGTCAGTTACCGCTGTACAGGACTGTCTCAGAAAATTAGAATATTGTGATTTTCTGTAATGCAATTAAAAAAACAAAACTGTCATACATTCTGGATTCATTACAAATCAACTGAAATATTGGAAGCCTTTTATTATTTTAATATTGCTGATCATGGTTTACAGCTTAAGAAAACTCAAATATCCTATCTAAAAAAATTAGAATATTCTGGGAATCTTAATCTTAAACTTATTAAACTTAAACTATACGCCACTCGCTCAATACGCCACTCGCTTAGTACGCCACTCGCTCATTACGCCACTCGCTCAATATGCCACTCGCTCATTACGCCACTCGCTCAATATGCCACTCGCTCAATACGCCACTCGCTCAATACGCCACTCGCTCAATACGCCACTCGCTTAGTACGCCACTCGCTCAATACGCCACTCGCTCAATACGCCACTCGCTCAATACGCCACTCGCTCATTACGCCACTCGCTTAGTACGCCACTCGCTCATTACGCCACTCGCTCAATATGCCACTCGCTCATTACGCCACTCGCTCAATATGCCACTCGCTCAATACGCCACTCGCTCAATACGCCACTCGCTCAATACGCCACTCGCTCAATACGCCACTCGCTCAATACGCCACTCGCTCAATACGCCACTCACTCAGTACGCCACTCGCTCAATACGCCACTCGCTCAATACGCCACTCGCTCAATACGCCACTCGCTCAATACGCCACTCGCTCAATACGCCACTCGCTCAATACGCCACTCACTCAGTACGCCACTCGCTCAATACGCCACTCGCTCAATACGCCACTCGCTCATTACGCCACTCGCTCAATACGCCACTCGCTCATTACGCCACTCACTCAGTACGCCACTCGCTCAGTACGCCACTCACTCAGTACGCCACTCGCTCAATACGCCACTCGCTCAATACGCCACTCACTCAGTACGCCACTCGCTCATTACGCCACTCGCTCAATACGCCACTCGCTCAATACGCCACTCGCTCAGTACGCCACTCGCTCAATACGCCACTCGCTCAATACGCCACTCACTCAGTACGCCACTCGCTCATTACGCCACTCGCTCAATACGCCACTCACTCAGTACGCCACTCGCTCAATACGCCACTCGCTCAGTACGCCACTCGCTCAATATGCCACTCGCTCAATACGCCACTCGCTCAATACGCCACTCGCTCAATACGCCACTCGCTCATTACGCCACTCGCTCAATACGCCACTCGCTCAGTACGCCACTCGCTCAGTACGCCACTCGCTCAATATGCCACTCGCTCAATACGCCACTCGCTCAATACGCCACTCGCTCAATACGCCACTCGCTCAATACGCCACTCGCTCAATACGCCACTCGCTCAATACGCCACTCGCTCAATACGCCACTCGCTCAATACGCCACTCGCTCAATACGCCACTCGCTCAATACGCCACTCGCTTAGTACGCCACTCGCTCAGTACGCCACTCGCTCAATACGACACTCGCTCAGTACGCCACTCGCTTAGTACGCCACTCGCTCAATATGCCACTCGCTCAATACGCCACTCGCTCAATACGCCACTCGCTTAGTACGCCACTGCCTCAATATGCCACTCGCTCATTACGCCACTGCCTCAATATGCCACTCGCTCATTACGCCACTGCCTCAATATGCCACTCGCTCAATACGCCACTGCCTCAATATGCCACTCGCTCAATATGCCACTCGCTCAATACGCCACTCGCTCAATACGCCACTCGCTCAATATGCCACTCGCTTAGTACGCCACTCGCTCAATACGACACTCGCTCAATACGCCACTCGCTTAGTACGCCACTCGCTCAATACGCCACTCGCTCAATACGCCACTCGCTTAGTACGCCACTCGCTCAATATGCCACTCGCTCAATACGCCACTCGCTCAATATGCCACTCGCTCAATACGCCACTCGCTCAATACGCCACTCGCTCAGTACGCCACTGCCTCAATATGCCACTCGCTCAATACGCCACTCGCTCAATATGCCACTCGCTCAATACGCCACTCGCTCAATACGACACTCGCTCAATACGCCACTCGCTTAGTACGCCACTCGCTCAATATGCCACTCGCTCAATACGCCACTCGCTCAATATGCCACTCGCTCAATACGCCACTCGCTCAATACGCCACTCGCTTAGTACGCCACTCGCTCAATATGCCACTCGCTCAATACGCCACTCGCTCAGTACGCCACTCGCTCAATACGGCACTCGCTTAGTACGCCACTCGCTCAATACGGCACTCGCTTAGTACGCCACTCGCTCAGTACGCCACTCGCTCAATACGCCACTCGCTCAGTACGCCACTCGCTCAGTACGCCACTCGCTCAATACGCCACTCGCTCAATACGCCACTCGCTCATTACGCCACTCACTCAGTACGCCACTCGCTCAATACGCCACTCGCTCAGTACGCCACTCGCTCAATACGCCACTCACTCAATACGCCACTCGCTCAGTACGCCACTCGCTCAGTACGCCACTCGCTCAATACGCCACTCGCTCAATACGCCACTCGCTCAGTACGCCACTCGCTTAGTACGATACGCCACTCGCTCAATATGCCACTCGCTCAGTACGCCACTCGCTCAATACGCCACTCGCTCAATACGCCACTCGCTCAATACGCCACTCGCTCAATACGCCACTCGCTCATTACGCCACTCACTCAGTACGCCACTCGCTCAATACGCCACTCGCTCAGTACGCCACTCGCTCAATACGCCACTCGCTCAATACGCCACTCGCTCAGTACGCCACTCGCTTAGTACGATACGCCACTCGCTCAATATGCCACTCGCTCAGTACGCCACTCGCTCAATACGCCACTCGCTCAATACGCCACTCGCTCAATACGCCACTCGCTCAATACGCCACTCGCTTAGTACGCCACTCGCTCAATACGCCACTCGCTTAGTACGCCACTCGCTCAATACGCCACTCGCTTAGTACGCCACTCGCTCAGTACGCCACTCGCTCAGTACGCCACTCGCTCAATATGCCACTCGCTCAATACGCCACTCGCTCAGTACGCCACTCGCTCAATATGCCACTCGCTTAGTACGCCACTCGCTCAGTACGCCACTCGCTCAGTACGCCACTCGCTCAATATGCCACTCGCTCAATACGCCACTCGCTCAATACGCCACTCGCTCAGTACGCCACTCGCTCAATACGCCACTCGCTCAATACGCCACTCGCTTAGTACGCCACTCGCTCAGTACGCCACTCGCTCAATACGACACTCGCTCAGTACGCCACTCACTCAGTACGCCACTCGCTCAATACGCCACTCGCTCAATATGCCACTCGCTTAGTACGCCACTCGCTCAATACGACACTCGCTCAATACGCCACTCGCTTAGTACGCCACTCGCTCAATACGCCACTCGCTCAATACGCCACTCGCTTAGTACGCCACTCGCTCAGTACGCCACTGCCTCAATATGCCACTCGCTCAATACGCCACTCGCTCAATATGCCACTCGCTCAGTACGCCACTGCCTCAATATGCCACTCGCTCAATACGCCACTCGCTTAGTACGCCACTCGCTCAATATGCCACTGCCTCAATATGCCACTCGCTCAATATGCCACTCGCTCAATACGCCACTCGCTCAATACGCCACTCGCTCAATATGCCACTCGCTTAGTACGCCACTCGCTCAATACGACACTCGCTCAATACGCCACTCGCTTAGTACGCCACTCGCTCAATACGCCACTCGCTCAATACGCCACTCGCTTAGTACGCCACTCGCTCAATATGCCACTCGCTCAATACGCCACTCGCTCAATATGCCACTCGCTCAATACGCCACTCGCTCAATACGCCACTCGCTCAGTACGCCACTGCCTCAATATGCCACTCGCTCAATACGCCACTCGCTCAATATGCCACTCGCTCAATACGCCACTCGCTCAATACGACACTCGCTCAATACGCCACTCGCTTAGTACGCCACTCGCTCAATACGCCACTCGCTCAATACGCCACTCGCTTAGTACGACACTCGCTCAATACGCCACTCGCTTAGTACGCCACTCGCTCAATACGCCACTCGCTCAATACGCCACTCGCTTAGTACGCCACTCGCTCAATACGACACTCGCTCAATACGCCACTCGCTCAATATGCCACTCGCTCAATACGCCACTCGCTCAATATGCCACTCGCTCAATACGCCACTCGCTCAATACGCCACTCGCTCAATACGCCACTCGCTTAGTACGCCACTCGCTCAATATGCCACTCGCTCAATACGCCACTCGCTCAGTACGCCACTCGCTCAATACGGCACTCGCTTAGTACGCCACTCGCTCAATACGGCACTCGCTTAGTACGCCACTCGCTCAGTACGCCACTCGCTCAGTACGCCACTCGCTCAATACGCCACTCGCTCAATACGCCACTCGCTCATTACGCCACTCACTCAGTACGCCACTCGCTCATTACGCCACTCACTCAGTACGCCACTCGCTCAATACGCCACTCGCTCAGTACGCCACTCGCTCAATACGCCACTCGCTCAGTACGCCACTCGCTCAATACGCCACTCGCTCAATACGCCACTCGCTCATTACGCCACTCGCTCAATACGCCACTCGCTCAATACGCCACTCGCTCATTACGCCACTCGCTCAGTACGCCACTCGCTCAATACGCCACTCGCTCAATATGCCACTCGCTCAGTACGCCACTCGCTCAGTACGCCACTCGCTCAGTACGCCACTCGCTCAATACGCCACTCGCTCAATACGCCACTCGCTCATTACGCCACTCGCTCAATACGCCACTCGCTCAATACGCCACTCGCTCATTACGCCACTCGCTCAATACGCCACTCGCTCAATACGCCACTCGCTCATTACGCCACTCGCTCAATATGCCACTCGCTCAGTACGCCACTCGCTCAATACGCCACTCGCTCAGTACGCCACTCGCTCAATACGCCACTCGCTCAATACGCCACTCGCTCAGTACGCCACTCGCTCAATACGCCACTCGCTCATTACGCCACTCGCTCAGTACGCCACTCGCTCAATACGACACTCGCTCAGTACGCCACTCGCTCAGTACGCCACTCGCTCAATACGCCACTCGCTCAATACGCCACTCGCTCAGTACGCCACTCGCTCAGTACGGCACTCGCTCAGTACGCCACTCGCTCAATACGCCACTCGCTCAATACGCCACTCGCTCAATATGCCACTCGCTTAGTACGCCACTCGCTCAATACGACACTCGCTCAATACGCCACTCACTTAGTACGCCACTCGCTTAGTACGCCACTCGCTCAATATGCCACTCGCTCAATACGCCACTCGCTTAGTACGCCACTCGCTCAATATGCCACTCGCTCAATACGCCACTGCCTCAATATGCCACTCGCTCAATACGCCACTCGCTTAGTACGCCACTCGCTCAATATGCCACTCGCTCAATACGCCACTCGCTCAATACGCCACTCGCTTAGTACGCCACTCGCTCAATACGACACTCGCTCAATACGCCACTCGCTCAGTACGCCACTGCCTCAATATGCCACTCGCTCAATACGCCACTCGCTTAATACGCCACTCGCTCAATATGCCACTCGCTCAATACGCCACTGCCTCAATATGCCACTCGCTCAATACGGCACTCGCTTAGTACGCCACTCGCTCAATATGCCACTCGCTCAGTACGCCACTCGCTCAATACGCCACTCACTCAATATGCCACTCGCTCAATATGCCACTCGCTCAATATGCCACTCGCTTAGTACGCCACTCGCTCAATACGCCACTCGCTCAATATGCCACTCGCTTAGTACGCCACTCGCTCAATACGCCACTCGCTCAATATGCCACTCGCTCAATACGCCACTCGCTCAGTACGCCACTCGCTCAATATGCCACTCGCTTAGTACGCCACTCACTCAATACGCCACTCACTCAGTACGCCACTCGCTCAATATGCCACTCACTCAATACGCCACTCGCTTAGTACGCCACTCGCTCAATATGCCACTCGCTTAGTACGCCACTCACTCAATACGCCACTCGCTCAATACGCCACTCGCTTAGTACGCCACTCGCTTAGTACGCCACTCGCTCAATACGCCACTCGCTCAATACGCCACTCGCTCAATACGCCACTCGCTTAGTACGCCACTCGCTTAGTACGCCACTCGCTCAATACGCCACTCGCTCAATACGCCACTCGCTCAATACGCCACTCGCTCAATACGCCACTCGCTTAGTACGCCACTCGCTCAATACGCCACTCGCTCAATACGCCACTCGCTCAGTACGCCACTCGCTTAGTACGCCACTCGCTTAGTTCGCCACTCGCTCAATATGCCACTCACTCAATATGCCACTCACTCAATATGCCACTCGCTCAATACGCCACTCGCTCAATACGCCACTCGCTCAATACGCCACTCGCTTAGTACGCCACTCGCTCAATATGCCACTCGCTCAATATGCCACTCGCTCAATACGCCACTCGCTTAGTACGCCACTCACTCAATATGCCACTCGCTCAATACGCCACTCGCTCAATACGCCACTCGCTTAGTACGCCACTCGCTAAGTACGCCACTCGCTCAATACGCCACTCGCTCAATACGCCACTCGCTTAGTACGCCACTCGCTTAGTACGCCACTCGCTAAGTACGCCACTCGCTCAATACGCCACTCGCTCAATACGCCACTCGCTTAGTACCACTCGCTTAGTACGCCACTCACTCAATACGCCACTCGCTCAATACGCCACTCGCTCAATACGCCACTCGCTCAATACGCCACTCGCTCAGTACGCCACTCACTCAATATGCCACTCGCTCAATACGCCACTCGCTCAATACGCCACTCGCTTAGTACGCCACTCGCTTAGTACGCCACTCGCTAAGTACGCCACTCGCTCAATACGCCACTCGCTCAATACGCCACTCGCTCAATACGCCACTCGCTTAGTACCACTCGCTTAGTACGCCACTCGCTCAATACGCCACTCGCTCAATACGCCACTCGCTCAATACGCCACTCGCTCAGTACGCCACTCGCTCAATACGCCACTCGCTCAGTACGCCACTCGCTTAGTACGCCACTCGCTTAGTACGCCACTCGCTCAATACGCCACTCGCTTAGTACGCCACTCGCTTAGTACGCCACTCGCTCAATACGCCACTCGCTCAATACGCCACGCGCTCAATACGCCACTCGCTCAGTACGCCACTCGCTCAATACGCCACTCGCTCAATACGCCACTCGCTCAGTACGCCACTCACTTAGTACGCCACTCGCTCAGTACGCCACTCGCTCAATATGCCACTCGCTCAATACGCCACTCGCTTAGTACGCCACTCGCTCAATACGCCACTCGCTTAGTACGCCACTCGCTTAGTACGCCACTCGCTCAATACGCCACTCGCTCAATACGCCACTCGCTCAATACGCCACTCGCTCAATACGCCACTCGCTTAGTACGCCACTCGCTTAGTTCGCCACTCGCTCAATATGCCACTCGCTTAGTACGCCACTCGCTTAGTACGCCACTCGCTCAATACGCCACTCGCTCAGTACGCCACTCGCTCAATACGCCACTCGCTCAGTACGCCACTCGCTTAGTACGCCACTCGCTTAGTTCGCCACTCGCTCAATATGCCACTCGCTCAGTACGCCACTCGCTCAATACGCCACTCGCTCAATACGCCACTCGCTCAATACGCCACTCGCTCAATACGCCACTCGCTTAGTACGCCACTCGCTTAGTTCGCCACTCGCTCAATATGCCACTCGCTTAGTACGCCACTCGCTCAATACGCCACTCGCTCAGTACGCCACTCGCTTAGTACGCCACTCGCTCAGTACGCCACTCGCTCAGTACGCCACTCACTCAATACGCCACTCGCTCATTACGCCACTCGCTCAGTACGCCACTCGCTCAATACGCCACTCGCTCATTACGCCACTCGCTCAGTACGCCACTCGCTCAGTACGCCACTCGCTCAATACGCCACTCGCTCAATACGCCACTCGCTCAGTACGCCACTCGCTCAATACGCCACTCGCTCAGTACGCCACTCGCTCAATACGCCACTCGCTCAATACGCCACTCGCTCAATACGCCACTCGCTTAGTACGCCACTCGCTCAATACGCCACTCGCTTAGTACGCCACTCGCTCAATACGCCACTCGCTTAGTACGCCACTCGCTCAATACGCCACTCGCTTAGTACGCCACTCGCTTAGTACGGCACTCGCTCAATACGCCACTCGCTCAATACGCCACTCGCTTAGTACGCCACTCGCTCAATACGCCACTCGCTCAATACGCCACTCGCTTAGTACGCCACTCGCTTAGTACGCCACTCGCTCAATACGCCACTCGCTCAATACGCCACTCGCTTAGTACGCCATTCGCTTAGTACGCCACTCGCTCAATACGCCACTCGCTCAATACGCCACTCGCTCAATACGCCACTCGCTTAGTACGCCACTCGCTCAATATGCCACTCACTCAATACGCCACTCACTCAATACGCCACTCGCTTAGTACGCCACTCGCTTAGTACGCCACTCACTTAGTACGCCACTCACTCAGTACGCCACTCACTCAGTACGCCACTCGCTCAGTACGCCACTCACTCAGTACGCCACTCGCTCAGTATGCCACTCACTCAGTACGCCACTCACTCAATACGCCACTGGCTCAGTACGCCACTCGCTCAGTACGCCACTCGCTTAGTACGCCACTCACCCAGTACGCCACTCGCTTAGTACGCCACTCGCTTAGTACGCCACTCACCCAGTACGCCACTCGCTCAGTACGCCACTCGCTTAGTACACTTTTCTCTCACCTTTTTGTAAATCTTCTATCTATTGTAGACGGTACTTTCTACCGTCTACAAATGCAGAAATGTTCATATCCTTCATTACATTTATTTAGTTGGTTAGTTAGTGATTTATTCCGAACATGCAAATGATATATAACGTAAATATTAACAAGTAAAACAGAAATAATAATACAAAATGGCCGATCAAGACAATTTTACAAAACAAAACAAAATAAAACAAAAAAACAGCACAGTAATTTCACTTGCATGTCCGAAAAGGGGTGGGAAGAAGTATAACTTATTTAATCCCGCCCCTTCTCCATAAAATATTAACAATATTTATTTATGTCCTTCTTATTTTTACATTACTCTTTTCTTAATTATATATCAATATATACATACACACACACACGCACACACATACATACTGTACGTACATAATATACATATACACACAAACATACAAGTACACATGAGCCAGGTCCTGCTCAAGGTTTCTTCCCTCCTAAAGGGGAGTTTTTCCTTGCCACTGTTTGGCTTAAAATTGAATTGAAAATTGAACATACCGGTACATACATACACACACATACACTTTTTTTCGTTATATTTCTTAATTGTGCTGACAACAAATAAATAAGTAATAATTAACAAAAGAAAAATATATAAATATACATATATACATACATATATATATATATATATATATATATATATATATATATATATATATATATATATATATATATATATATATATATATATATATACATACACATAAACAATGAACACATGGTGACAGTCAATAACCCTCATCCCTGTACCTTGTGAAAAATATTTTTCTATGTTTTTCTACGTGTTTTTGAAATGATTTATGTTTGAACATTCCTTGTGCTCCTCCCTCAACCTATTCCACAATTTGACACCACACACTGATATACTAAAACATCTTCTAGTGGTGCGCACTCTCTGAGTTTTGAAATTAAAACTACCCCTTAAATTATAACCCCCTTCCCTTACAGTGAATAATTTCAGAATATTTTCTGGTAGTAGCTTGTTTTTAGCTTTGAATAAGATTTTTGTTGTTTGTAGTTCTATGATGTCTTTGAGTTTTAGTAACTTTGATTGTAAGAATAAGGAATTTGTGTGATCTTTGTAACCTGCCTTATGAATGATCCTTATTGCTTTCTTTTGCAGAATGATTAGGACCTGTTTTGCTTTATTTAATACTGCTATGCTTCTTGATACTTTGGATTGTATAGACCAGGATTCCTTGTGAACAGAGCATGTGCAGAAAACAGATTCATGTTCCTTTTGATGGGGATATTCCGTTTGGTGTTTACATGACCCAATGTTCTGGTTTTAAAAGGAGTAACCCAGGGGTCATATTGGGGTTTTAAAAACTGGAATATGAGCAAATTCCGGTTATTCAAAGGGGTTATTGGTGTTTACATGGCCGTGCAAAACCGGGTTATTGCTAATATTCCGGTTAGAAAACGGTTATTGATGCATGGAAACACAGTCTCTGATGTGTTCTTGTCCCGGTTCCGTCTCCAGAGCTCGGATATTTACTGTGCGCCGTTCACCAGGGACCCGAGTGGAGTGGCCATCGCTCCCTGCGGCGCCGTGGCCAACAGCATGTTCAACGGTGAGAGGTCGTGACCTCCGTGACCTTCGACCCCTCCTCCTCCCCCGGTCTGACCTGGTGTCTGACCCCGTGTCTCCCCAGACTCCTTCACCCTCCACTACCACGGGCCGGGCGGCCGGGTTCCGGTCCCGCTGCTGCGCAGAGGCCTGACCTGGTACACGGACAAGAACATCAAGTACCGGAACCCGAGCCTGGAGAACCAGACGCTGGAACAGGTGTTCACAGGTAAGGGGGGGGGGTGCAGGTGTTGATTGAATCTTTATTTCGAGCATATTAATTATAAATTAAAGCTGCAAGCAGCGATGAATGGGCTCTTGCGCGTGCAATTTTCACCCAAAAAGATAAAGTACTCAAAACTAAGTCCGATGACACCACCCATGACTCTTTATGTCAAACCATTCAAAAGTTATAACAGAAAGTAGGAACTATCAAATATGGACCAATCAGATGAAGGGTGGGCGCGCTTTTTGGCATCTATCGTCGCCACGGTAACGCTTTTGACTGAGAAAAGTAATGCGTGGTGTCGCAGGATGGAGACGCACATTTTGATGTATAACACATCTGGGTGCACGTTACGGTTCGGGCCGTATTAACGGCCGAAGGAATGGCATAAATTGCGCCAAAATGACACGATTAATTCAAAATGGCCGACTTCCTGTTGGGTTTGGGCCATGGCGCCAAGAGACTTTTCTTTAAGTTGCGACATGATACAGGTGTGTACCGATTTTCGTGCATGTAGGTCAAACCGTATTGTGGGGCTTGAGGCACAAAGTTTTCTAGGGGGCGCTGTTGAGCCGTTAGGCCACGCCCATTAATGCAAACCATTAAATATCACATTTTTCGCCAGGCCTGGCTTGATGCAAAATTTGGTGACTTTTTGGGCACGTTTAGGGGGAAAAAAGGCCCTCATTTTGTCGGAAGAAAAATAAAAACAACAAGAACGAGAACATCTCCTACAGATACAATAAGGTCTTCACACTGTAAGTGCTCGGGCACTAATAATAATAATAATAATACATATTATTTATAATGCACTTTACATTACTGAAAATCTCAAAGTGCTACAGTTTGGTAATTTAAAGGAAACAGAAATAATAAAATCAAGATAAGAGGTAAAAGGGATAAAAAGTCGAGACAAGGCAGAAAAGAGAATAAAACAATTAAAAACAGCAACTAGGGGAAAAAAAACAGCATTGTTAAGTGATACTCAAAGATTGTTAAACGTTTTTAACAATCTTTGCTAAAAGTTTAAGTCAAAGATTGTATTTATCCAAACCCATTTTACAATTAAAACAAGGTTATCTTATTATTATATTATTGTTACCTTATAGACTCAAGAATACATTCATTCCAGATACAGAAGACTCTCATTTGAGTTTACAACATATTTATTTTCCCTGTGATTTTGTGGTGACTGGGATGGAGGACGTGACGTCACCAGCAGCAGAAATAAACCAGAGAAACTACTGAAAACATGGACATTAAGGATCTTTGTAGAACATTTCCTCTCGTTTTGATCAACGAAAATGAAGAGTTTTTATTTTGTAATCTACATTTTAGTCTGGTTTTTATTCCTCTACGATATTGCATTATATATTTAATTATCGTCACATGACCAGCATTTTCGTTGCGTCTGGTTTTCCTCAGGGGATAAAGGTTCGTTGACGACGATATTTAGTAGACCTCGCCTCTCATTGCAATAATATATATTACCAATTCTAATTCTAATAATTATTCTTGGCATTATCATGATATATTGTTTTATAGTGTATTATTATATTATGTTATGAGATCTCATGGGATGTTAAACTATAGTATTAAATTGTTATATATTATAGTATGGTGATATAATTTTGTTATGTTATAATATTATAAAAATGATTATGTTATATTAGGATATTATATTATATGCTATTATAGTATTACATATATTACTTTATATTATATCGTGCTATATTATATCACTCTATATGATTATTTATTTTTCAAATTAATATTCTTAATTTACTTATCTACTTTCATTATATTATTTACACACACACACACACCTACATATCATTGTAACTTGATGTCGTATTTTGTTGTTTGTACTGTATGTTAATAAAATTTTAAAAAATAAATAAAAATTTAGTCATGATTTTCATTGACGACAGCATCTTTCCTCCTCAGGCACGTCGCCGCCTCCGTTCTGGCGGAAACCCGTGTACGAGCTGGACTCGCGCGACGCCACCAACAACGGCTTCATCAACGACGACCTGATCGTGTGGATGCGGGAGGCGGCGTTCCCCAACTTCAAGAAGCTGTACGGGGTTTTACACCGGGCCAGCAAGCCGTTCTCCTCGGGGCTGCCGGCGGGGAACTACAGCGTGGAGATTTCCTACAGTATCCTTGCAGTATTGTACTTGTACTTTACCGTATTTTCACGACCATACGGCGCACCGTATGAAAAGGCGCCGTCTACACACATATATCGAAGTTGGTTCCATAGTAATGGTGCCTGATAGCAGAACGCCCGCCCTCCAAATCTACATTTAGATACTCTAGGAACTACGAGTAAACCTGCACTCCGAGAACGGAGAGCTCTGCCAGGAACATAAGGCACTATCAGGTCTTGCAAATAATGCGGAGTTAAGTTGTTTTGGGCTTTATACGCAAGTAATACAATTTTAAATTTGACCCCCCGGTGAACCTTGACCTCCAGGTTGACCTTGACCCCCCCCCCAGACTTCCCGGTCCAGTACTTCCGGGGCAGGAAGCACCTGGTTCTCACCACCCTCACCTGGTTCGGGGGGCAGAACCACTTCCTGCCCGTGGCCTATCTGGTGACCAGCGGCCTGCTGATGGTGACGGCCGCCGCGCTCACCGCCGTCTGGTGGAGGTTCGGACGGGACGGGAAGAACATGGAGGAGTGAGAGAGAGGAGGAAATCCGGGTGCTTGAAATCCTTGGAAGTGCTTGAATTTCAATGTTGTGTTTTCAAGGCCTGAAAAGTGCTTGAATGTTAGTTTAAGTGCTTGAAAGTGCTTGAAATTATAACTCTGTCTTTCACAAAATTGGGATCAGACTGTATAGTTTAGTTATTACAAGGAGAAATAAAATCAGTAAGATGAAACATAACTAGATGTTTACAGCACGATACAATGTACATAATTGTGATTAAAAAGCGGAAAAAATAATTGTGTATATATATTCCTGTAGATATTTTACCCCAGTGATAAGGTGCTTGAAGATTTTGAAAATGTGCTTGAATTTGACCTTGAAAAATTCGTTTAAGCATCTGAACTGAAGAATCCGGTGAAATTATCTGATATTTGACGTTTATTCATTTTGTATTATTTTATATTTTATAATTTATTAATATAATTGATTTTTTTTCCATTTTTAAATCAGCGAACTGTAAATAAGCTTTTAACCCTTAAAGTTTCCCATTAAAGGTCCAATAAACACGTCCAGAATCTGGTTTGTAAAACCGAGGAAAATGTTTAAAAAACTTTGAATTTCTACCAGAATCCAGACTTTTACACTACTAATTTCTTTTATTTTAAGGGTCAGCTGCAGGTCTCGTATCTTTATTTTTATAAATGACGTGAACAATGAGAAACATTCTGTAAATTGTTGGTTGGAGACACAAATAAAGACTTTTCTTTAAGAAAAAAAAACATCTTTATTCTTCGTCAGTGACAAACAGGAAGCTTCTGGAAGGACACGAAGCAGCTACACACTCTCACACACACACATGCACGCGCACTAAAAACACACCAACCATCAGGACCAACTACGTCACAGCTGGAGCTCAAGTACCGTTCTACGACCTAAAGTGGAAAATTCTTCTACGTTTAAGACTTTAAAGTTGGCTAAACTTCCCAGTCGGCACCGGTGGGGGGTTTGGGCGCCGAGGCCGCTCCTCGTCAGCAGGATGTGAATAAATCAGAATAAATATCAGTTTTCGGCGGCGGCGGCGGAGTCACATGACCTGTACAGAAGCTCGCGCCGCGTTTATTTAAACGCTGAAACGTACCGAGTTGCTCCCGAACGCAGCACGCAGTCGCACGGCAGGAAACGCCCGGGCGGGCGACAGGAAGTCGCCGAAACGCCCGAGCGAATCGGTTTCACAGGATGAAAAGACCCACAAGTCACAGCAGTCCTCAGTAGTAAGTCAGTCGGCGTCGGGCTCCACATTCATCTTAGCCGGGAGGGAATACGTCAAAAATCATGAAGATCGTGCACTTGGTGACAAGTTTTTGATATTTGGCAATGGTGGTAAGTTTGGAAGAGTATTAGGGCCAGGCAGGAGAAAAATACAAATAATATTTTAGAGGAGGAAGATTTTTTCATTATTTTTCATTATGCACTTTGAGAAAAAAGTAAAAATGTCGAGAAAGTCGAGAAAAAAGTAAAAATGTCTAGATTAATGTTGAGGTACAATTTCGAGAAAAAAGTCAAAATGTTGAGAAAAAAGACGAAATGTCAGGAAAAAAATTGAAATGTCGAGATTAATGTTGAAGTAGAATTTCGAGAAAAAAGTCAAAATGTATTTCAACTTTATTTTCGAAATTCCGAATTTATTCACCAAATTTCGACTCTATACACGAAATTTTGACTTTATTCTTGAAATTGTATTTTAACATTGTCGACAAATTTCGCGAATAAAGTTGAAATTTCGTCTTTTTTCACAAAATTTCGCATTTTTTCACAAAATTTCGACTTCTTTCTCGACATTTCGACTTTTCTCAAAATTGTAGTTCAACATTAATCTCGACATTTTGACTTTTTTCTCAACATTTTGACTTTTTTCTCGAAATTGTGCTTCAATATTAATCTCGACATTTCCACTTTTTTCTTGACATTTCGATTTTTTTCCTCGAAGTGCATAATGAAAAAAAAAAATCTTCCTTCTCTAAAATATAATTTGTATTTTTCTCTTGCCTGGCCCTGATACTCTTACATACCTACCACCATTGCCAAATTTAAAAAAACTTCACCAAGTGCAACGATTTTCATGAATTCCCTCCCATCTGGGCTCCAGTGGTTTGGACTGCCGGCGTTGGCGCCGGCCTCCGGGGGCTCCAGGGGGGCTCCGGTGGCTCCTCCTAGCTCTGCCCCCTCTGACTCTGAGGCACCTGATAGGTCAGGTCCTCGGGGGGCGTGGCCTGCCCCGCGGCGGCGGCCATCTTGGGCGTGTCGTACGGCGAGCCGCCGCCGCCGCTGTTTGTCCGTGAGAGCAGCGCCGCCGGGTGGCAGCCCATGTCCACCACGATGGGCGTGGCGTACTCGGCCCCCGAGGCCGGCAGCGGCTCGGCGTAGGCCGGGGACAGCGGGGCGTCGTACAGCTCCGGGTCCGAGTATCCCGGGTCGGGACCCTCGTCCGGCTTGAAGGTGGAGCGGGCGCCCAGCGTCGGCACGCCGCTCACCAGCGGCTGGGCGTACTCTGGAAAACACAGGACAGGAAGTCAGATACGCCCACTTCCTGTTGGGTGAAGAGGGCGGCGGCTTGCAGTCAGGACATGTGGAGGTCAAAGGTCACCTGGAGGACCACAGAAGAGTGGATGGATGGATGGAATCTGATTGGTTGTTAACTGTGGTATAATGAGCATATTATTTTTCCTTCCAATGTATATACTGTTTATATTTCGTAATTATATATTTTTTACTTTTTTTTTTTACCCATTCCCTGCATGTGTGTGTGTTAAGTGTACTGCTGCTGCACAAAGTGAATTTCCCCATTGAGGGAGAAATAAAGGACAATCTTATCTTATCTTACAGGACTGTCTCAGAAAATTTGAATATTGTGATAAAGTTCTTTATTTTCTGTAATGCAATTAAAAAAACAAAAATGTCATAAATTCTGGATTCATTACAAATCAACTGAAATATTGCAAGCCTTTTATTATTTTAATATTGCTGATTTTGGTTTACAGTTTAAGATTAAGATTCCCAGAATATTCACATTTTTTGAGATAGGATATTTGAGTTTTCTTAAGCTGTAAACCATGATCAGCAATATTAAAATAATAAAAGGCTTGCAATATTTCAGTTGATTTGTAATGAATCCAGAATGTATGACATTTTTGTTTTTGTAATTGCATTACAGAAAATCACAATATTCTAATTTTCTGAGACAGTCCTGTACATACCACGGCTTCTATTCTAAAGTCTTATCACAGCAGATCATTCCGCGTCAGGGAAGCAACAATGTTTCCATGACAACAACCAACTGTTACATATTTTTTGACGGTTACAGCAGGTAGCAAAAAGTACCTGGTGTTAAAGTAAATTTTTTATTTTTGTTAACAATTAATTAGGCATGTTGACGGTAAACTGTGATCTCCGGGGAGGAGCTAACGATGGATGAATGGATGGAGGAGTTCCTGTCTCCAGAAAAAAAGGCGACATGCGGAGCTACATCTGGAGAGATGGGACTATTTTAACTGGATAATATGTAATTCTGATTAATTAAAAACTACATAAAATAGATTGTGTATTCCTCTTTCATATTTACATTACTGGTAACCGTTTTATAAAAGCAACACGTTGGGCCGGAGACGCCGCTCAGCTGTGATATAAATAGCGTATACCACGGCCTGTCGTTTATCTGTGTTTTAACTTCATATTTTCGTTTGGCCGTGCATTTTTCCCTGTCGTTTTGAGAGTGGATTTTTTCCCCTCTAAGTTATTTGCGTCACAAACGCAAAATTCAACACGAGCCCCGTATGGTTCAACGGGTTGAGCACGTGACTTATATAAACCTTCTCCTGTACAGCGACGCGGGTTCGATTCCAGTCGTGGCATATTTTGCCTCCACTTCCTACGTGTTTGTCTTTCACTGAACCTGTCAAATGAAGTCACAAGAGACGCATGACACCGGGGAAAGAGCCGCATCCTGAATAAATTCCTGCGGATGTTTGAGTTCCTGCAACGATCAGATCAAATAAGGATTTATTAACTTTATTAACTTAACTGATAAACGTCTCCAGAGTTTATAATAAAAACTTCCGGGAGAATATTAGAGGATCTTTTTATAGTATTTACGTCTAAAAGGTAAAAGTTCCATCGGGTCGAGTCGGGGTTTTGACTTTAGAATAAACATCTTAAATTAACTTTCTGACTTTTAACCTCGTTGGTGGTTTCAAGTCGTCTTCAGGACTATTTTTATTCTCTCAAGTCTCTGAGACTTTAAACGTTCTGAAGCTCTGGGATCGACCCAAAGGTCGGGTCCGGAGGTCCGGGACTACGCAGGGCTGGGCGATATATCGAGATTTTAATATATATCGATATATTTTCAAACACGATATGGTACGAGACGATATCGTTTATATCGATATAGCTTATTTTGTGACAAATCGACTGAGCATCAACGCTGACCCCTCGCTGAAACCTGACAGTGTTGACAGGTTAGTTTTCCTGGCACAAAATCTGTCAAATGTACAGTAGTTGACTTGTAATTATTTGAGATTTGCTCAAAGAGATGCAATATCTTTTTACATGTTTTATTTGAGATTTGCACAAATGTTTTGTTATTTGCACAACTGTCAACCTCAGTGGAAAAGTCTGCCTGTTACTGTTACTGGAAATTTGGGCCCGAATTGCAGCACATTTTGCAGCACACAGCCTGTTCAAGGCAACGGAGAGATACACTAGAGGAATCATTCTTTTTGGTTTGGAACGCTTCATCTGACATTATTACTAGAAAACTTAAAACGTATAAGAATTTTTTTCATAAATCCTGCCTCAATCCTGCCTCATGCTCCTTTAAGGGTTTGCCTCAGAAAAAAATGAAGCTAACAGAGATGCTAACAGAGATGCTAACAGAGATGCTAACAGAGATACTATGCTATAATGCTTTGGGAGAAACCCCAATTATGGCACAGAAAAAATATCGATATATATCGAGTATCGCCATTCAGCTAGAAAATATCGAGATATGACTTTTGGTCCATATCGCCCAGCCCTAGGAGTACGTACCTGCAGGCGCGGCGTGGAGTCCCGGCCCGGCGCGGCGGCCCACCTCACTGCTGCTGTACCGGACCGAGTCCTCCGTCTCCACCATCTTGGACGGAAGCAGCTGCTTCATGCTCTTCCACCAATCTGCACAGAGGAGACAGTGGTGGGCGGGGCTAAACACCTGAGTGGGCGGGGCTACGTAACCATGGCCGCGGCGGCGAGGACGTACCTGTCCGGTCCCACTGGGGAAGGTCGTACGTTCTCTCGGAGCTCTGCTTCCTGCGGAGACAGAAATGCCTTTTAGCTGGGAGGGAATTCATGAAAATCGTGCACTTGGTGACAAGTTTTTGATATTTGGCTTGGTGTTAGTTATGGATATAAGGTTTTCAAAAACCACCGCAAAAAAATTGGGACGGCCCCCTAGTGGCCGGTTTGCAGAAAATTAAAAAATGTGTGTTATTTTAGTGACTTAGTTCTGAGGTTATGTTCATTTTAAGCCTGAATGAAGGCCAATGTTCTCACCCAATGAGATTATTGATACTACAGTGATAGTGACCTGTCCAATAAACAGGAAATTGCATTCCTTGGGGGAGAAAATATGGGTCTAGAGCCCTCTATAATCTTTCTATGTGACTTAATTCTAGAGATATGGAGATTTTTGTGCAAAAAATGACCTTGAAAATTACATTTGACCTTCAAAATGACCTTGAAATAGGAAATCTATCTCAGAATTGAATTCCTAGCACCAAAAAAGTAGAGAAAGTGACAATATACAACAATCTAGGACTAAGAGAAGCTGAGAACCTTTGGTATTTTCGGCGGGAGCCATTTACAATTTTATGCAAACCGGCCACTAGGGGGCGTCACAATTTGTTGGCGGTGGTTTTGAAAACCTTATGTCCATAACTAACACCATGCCAAATATCAAAACTTGTCCAGGTCCAGAAAGGCTTTAGAGTCGGGTCACGGGTCAGCAGGTTCTGGTGGGACCGGGTCCTACCTGTTCCTCCGGTACAGCGTACACACCACCGCCAGGACCAGCACCGTGGAGACCGTCACCAGGACCGGGATCAGAACCGCCGCCAGAACCCCGTCTGAGGAGAGAGAGAGAGAGACGCTCCGTGAGACTTGGACCGGACTGAACCAGACTGGACTGGACAGACCGGACCGGACTGGTTCTCTCTAGGGCTGCAAGATTCTTCAACAAAAGTCAATAATCAAAATTTACGACAATGAATTCCATTGTCGACAATTGTGTGATGACAATGATGAATTTGCATCTAACTTTCAGTCAGGTGTCTATGAACTGTCAATCATCCATCAAACTCCACAATGGTCATGTTAACATTAAATCAGATAGATTTGTCTGGACTTTCTCTTGCGGGACGGGAGAAGACACTAAATCAATACATCTCTATTATTGTGCAGCATAAATTCTCAGAGTTTTGCGGGAGCAGGATGAAGAAAACAGTCCCGCTATATCAGGGCTCTAGTACCATCTTTCTTGTGTTTATTATAATTTGCCATATAATTAAAGCAACCTCATACTAAATTAAACACTAATTATCCGATTAGTCGACTAATCGTTTCAATAGTCGGTGACTAGTCGACTATTAAAATAGTCGTTAGTTGCAGCCCTGGTTCTCCCCCTCACCTTTCCCGGTGTGCGGCGGCATGGTGGTGTTCCTGATGTCCGGGGTGGGCGTGGTCAGAACCAGGTACGGCGGCCGCTTGGTTCCGGCTAGCGGCGGAGAGTCAGGCGACATCCGGGGCCGGAGGTCCGTGGTCCGGCGGGCGGGTCCTGGGGAGACACGGACACGTCAGAGACCCGGCAGACCCGGCAGACTAGGGCTGGGCGATACATCGATCAGGTTGTATTAGAATCTGGGCAGCTAATTCTAACAGAGTTTGCACAATTTCAGGGAGCGCCACGCTGAAGTCACTAAACGTCTACAATCCAGGCAAATATGCAGCGTCAAACGTCCACAGCTCCCCCTAGCGTAATTAGATGCAGCAGGTCAGCATGAAGCTGAAAGGAGCGGCTCTGACGTCACTCTCCTGCGCCGCTGGGATTGCAAATTCGTTTTCCAATTTTGACCACTATTTTGCGGGCAGAGCATGAAAAAGAAAAAGCAATGTCCTCTTTGTTTTCTTTTGGATTATGACATAAAATGTGCAGCGTAAAGAAGAAAATTAAAATGCAAATCGGATTATATATCATTAATTTGATTTTTGACTCAAATAATGCAGCCACATTCTTAAAATGAAAAAGCATTTCTGCAAATGCATTTTAATTTTCACATTTTAGATTTAAAATTGAATATTGGTAACTATTTGCTGAGGCATGATTTGAAAATTAAATCTCAAACGTCTTTTTCTTTTTAATTTGAATTAAGTACAAGAATGAGCAGTGTTGAAGAAGAAAATTAAAATGCAAATTGGATTATATATTAATTTGATTTTTCAAATAATTCAGCCACATTCTTAAAATGAAAAAGCATTTTAATTTGAATATAGGCCCTCATATGCTTCCATAATTGTAGCATCAAAGTGTTAATTCAAGGCTAAGGCAAAATATTGAGATATATATCGTGTATCGTGACATGGCCTAAAAATACACGGCCCTACGTCAGACCCGGTGACCCGGCGTGGTACCTGCGGCCTGGCAGCCCAGCAGCTCCAGCTTCAGCGCGATGCGCTGCTGCCAGGAGGCGGGGCTTATCCGGACGAATCGAGCCTCCAGCGGCGGCAGGAAGTTGTTCCTCACTTCCTGCAGGTAGTTGGTGTTTCCCTGGAAGACCTGAGAGACGGAGGGAAGGTTACACGCCGAGCAGCAGCAATGACCAGTGTTGGGACTAACGCGTTATTTAGTAACTAAATAACTGGCGGTAACTAATACTCTAACGCATTACTTTTTAAATTCAGTAACTCAATTACCGTTACCAAACGGTGCGTTACTCCGAAACGTAGTGGGCGTGTGTGAATTCGAAAAAAAATGACAGTCATGGCGAGCCAAGAAAGCAAGGAGAGTTTCGCAACGTGGAGATATTGTCATTATTTCGGTTTTTGCAGCACAATGACAAAAACATTTCAGTGGAGTTTAACCGAGGGACGTCTGTAAGCAGGTCCAACTTGACAAAACAATTGCACCGTATGTGGTAAAAAACATGCTACCTATTTCTACAGTGGAGTCACCCGCTTTCAGGCAGCTAATTAGCATGATAGCATGCTAATTAGCATGATAGCATGCCCAGGCGGCAAACGGGACAGAAAACTTATTCGAACTACTTGGATAAGGAATATACAAAAATAACAGTTTTGTGTTACTTGTTTCAGAGGTCATTTAGAAAGAAAAAAAGGCTTTTGTTAGGCTATGACGTTTTAGAAAAAACATTACTGTTTAGTCAAGCATACCCCTTAATTAAACTTACCTGCTGGATCTACTGCCCTTATTTTTAACAGCTTGTGCTTTTTATTATTTTACTTCTTTTCTTATCATCTTATTCATAATTTTATTAAATCTTATTTGTTATTTACTGTCTAATTATGTGTTGCCGCTTTTAATGTCAATGTAAAGCACTTTGAATTACCTTGTGTTGAATTGTGCTTTACAAATAAACTTGCCTTGCTTTAGAAAATCCCGCGTTTGATCAGTTTATGGCTGACTTAAACATTTAAAAATAGCTTTGTGTTTGTACAGATTTGTTTGTACAGACCATAAGGCTTAGCAGATTTCAGTGATGTGAATGCAAATGAATTGAAACTGTCAAGTTGATCAACAGTTTGTATTATTCTCAATAGAGTACCATGCTGGAATGAAGGCATAATAATGAAGGAATAATGCTTTTTTTTTTTAAAGTACCGGTAACTAAAACGTTACTTTTCATAGTCACTCATTACTTTTTGGTGTAAGTAACTGAGTTACTAACTGAGTTACTTTTTAATGAAGTAACTAGTAACGGTAACTAGTTACTATTTTTCAGTAACTAGCACAACACTGGTGATGACATCACAGGGGGCGTGGCCAGGGGGCGTGGCCAGGCTCAGGGGGCGGTACCTTGTCCCGGGTGGAGTCGGCTTCGCTGTAGACGAACCACTTCCTGCCGTCGTCGCTGTAGCGGAGCCGGAACGCCGAGACGAAGTATGGGAACTCCCTCCGGGTGGAGCCGGTGGTGATGATGCCTGGGGAGCAGGGGATTGTGGGTAATCTGAGGTCACATGTCATCACGTCAGCAGCGTTTGGGTCTAAACCAGGTCCTCGCCGCGCCGCCGCATCAGAGAACGGTGGCGGTACGAAACAATGTGTTACCCGCCCACGGGGCTCCGCCCACCGCCTGTCAATCAAAGCCAGCTCCTTCAGCCGAGCCCCGCCCACTTACCTCTTTATACCAGATCTTGTTTTTATATAAATATGTTTGTTTCAGTTTTAAAGTCGTCAGTTTTAAAGTCGTCATTTTTGTCAGCCTGTTTCAGTTTCAGTCTAGTCTTTGGGTCCAGCTATCATTTTAGTTTTTATTAGTTCTAGTCACGTTCATTCTCCTTTTAGTCGTGTCAAGTTTCAGTCGACTAAAAGTCGGAGAATTTCAGTCTTGTTTTAGTCAAAGATTGTATTTAGCCAAACCCATTTTACAATTGAAAAAAGGTTATCTTATTGATCGATTCTGATTGGCTGGCAGGTGTAAGTTATAACTTATAACCTAGTTCGTTCAAATTGGTATCTTTAATATCATTGCGCTGGATCAACTGCCAGGTGGTAACCACGGCAACAAAGATTCAGAGAAGAAGAACTAGCTACCGCAGGACGGCCACATGACTGATTTTGTCATTCTTTTAATTTATTTGGTGAATTTAACAATTTTAGCAACATTTTATCATCTCCCAATGCACCGGGAAGCAGTGGCGAGGATCGCGACCCACAAACTTTAAATATTCGTCCATCAAATGCAACGATGATGGACATGCCAGTATCTCTTTCCATTTTCACAATTAATGGAAATGTAGCATTTAATTTTAAGTAGTTTCTACTCTGGGATAGACCCTCTTGTTTCGTTTATTTATTTGAATGATTGATAATATTTGTAGCTTAATGAAACGTTTGTTTATTTATTTGAATGATTGATGATTGAGGAATGAAAAACAAGGTGCTCTGCCCCCACTAGCCCTCCCCTTCCCAGGACATCTGTGGACCTTTATCAGAACTGTATCGGCTGAGGTGCAGCTCTGGGGCAAAGTTCACAGACGTTCACAGACAGTTCAGGAACTTCGCCTTCCCTGGCTCTCCTCTTATCAGCCCCCCTAACACGGTCTCCGGGTTCGAGCGCCACGAAGGCCACAGCGCTCACTTGGATGCACCGTGCCGGGACCCCCCCAGTAACCCCCCCCCCCCATACCCACATGCAAGTCTTTGTGATGATGTTTGTTGCTTTATGTGCTGAGGTGTTTTTTGCACCTTGACACTGCGTATTTATATACAGTGTCCCCTCCTCAATCCCAGTGTCACCCTTGGGAAAACAGGTGCATTATAAACATCTGTGTCGCCGACGGTGTATCCGAAGTCAAATTCCCTGTTATCCCTGGGCATTATCCCTTACTTATTTACCCGCCAGGTCCAACTGTAGACGCCGAATAGACGTGAGATTTACCGATGGACCTGAGCGGGTCCCGTACGCGTCCACGTTATTCTGGGGGAACGACTATAACGATATCATGTTAACGTCATGAAGTGTAATAAAGAGAAAGTTCTCAGGAGGGCGTGGCGGTAAACCCGGACCAGCGGCAGCGGGTGTATGAATCCCGACCGGACCTGCCGGTGCCGGGCGGTCGGGGCGGTCGTGCACCTGTCGGGGCGGCGTCGGCGTCCTACCTGTGATCTTGGTCTCCTTCTTCAGGTCCACCTGCAGCCACTGCTGCGGGTCGCTGTGAGCCGGCGCCCAGGGAAGCCCGGCCCTTTTGAGCCGGGCCCCCGGCGGCCCCCAGACCCGGTTCTGGTCTCCGTCGGCGCTCCAGTCCCACGACGACGAGGCGCTGAGCTGCCCGTCCAGGACGCCGCCCGACTCCAGGCCCAGTTTCCCGTAGCAACCTGCAGGAAAAGAGAGAGAGGTTCAGCTCCGGTGTTCTGTATATTTCTGCTGCTTTGCCAAAAAATGCTACCTAATGTTTTTCTACCTTTGTAGAGCTACAATTTTACTGTGTTTTACTCCCTAAACCACTTCCTTGTCTCTTGCCGTCATTGTAAATAAAGGCCAATGACTGAATGAATATATATTAAATTAAGCCATACCGTATTGTCCCGAATATAAGACGACCCTGATTATAAGACGACCCTCTTTTTCAAGACTCAAGTTTGAAGAAAGACTTTTTAAACACCAAATTCAATTTTTATACAGAAAATAATAACAGTACATCTGAAACAAATGATTATAACAATATATTTGAGAGAAAAAGCATGTTATTTTGACTATTTGAAATCATTATCTTGAAGTTTGCATCATAACTTCTCCTCAGCTGCCGGTTTACCTGCCGATATTCCACCCACTTTTCTCCAGATTGTCGCTACGTTTCTCCACTTTCTGTTATCTCTTCTCTTATTTTCTTCTCTTTTCTTTCTTATACTATTTTTTATTTTTCTTCTTCGTGACAGGGGTTTGCTTTGGCCTGGGGAGTTGAGTTCAGCATTCGCTTTAAAGATATCTGGCGCCATCTAGCGTTGTAAATGGGTATAACGTCTAGACCCCGAATGTAAGACGACCCCCACTTTTTCAGTCTTATTTCAATGCAAAAAACACCGTCTTATATTCAGGCCAATACGGTAATAGTTTTTTTTGTCTCTTTATCGTATAATGTTCACAAAGTGTAATGCAATTCATGTCATGGGTCGTGTATTTTGAAGGATCAAATACTCAAAAATCCAGTATTATCAATTTTACATCGTGCAAGAAATGATGAACGTGGCAATCGACTGTGTGCAGAACCACAAAGTAGCATTTTTCGGCGGGTAGCAAGGATTGGCAGAACACCGGGAGCCGCCTATCCTCCGACGCCTCAGTTTAGACGTAAACGGCGACGTCGACCTCAGAGAGAAACACTCACCGCTGGTTCTGAAGGTGAAGAGGCTGTTGGACGAAGTTCCTCTGAGCAGAAAGGAGAGAGAGAGAGAACCGTGAGTGTGAGCGGCGAGGGCGAGCGAGGGGGCGTGTCAGGGGGCGTGTCCGGGGCGTGGCCTCACCCCGTGGACGTCACGTTGTTGGCCAGCGTTCCCTCGTAGTGGTGGATTCCCTTGCTGCTCACCACGCTGATCCGGCCGCCCGCCGCGTCCGACACCACGCCGGCGTGGACCGCCGCCACGCAGAGAGGAGACGACTGCAACAACGGGGCAACAACGGGACAGTTAGCTCAGACCCGTCGCCATGGAGACGCCCCACAGAGGAGACGACTGCAACAACCGGACAACAACGTTAGCTCAGACCCGTCGCCACGGAGACGCCCCACAGAGGAGACGACTGCAACAACCGGACAACAACGTTAGCTCAGACCCGTCGCCATGGAGACGCCCCAGCAGGCAGCGACCTCACTGCAAAAACTCAAAATCTTAACAAGAATATTTGTCTTATTTCTAGTTAAAATGTCTCATTTTTAGTAAAAATAAATCTCATTACACTTAAAACAAGACTCATCACTGGAAAAAAAACAACAATTTTCACCTGTTTCAAGTAGATTTTCTACGACGGAGTATTAGGGCCAAACTAAGACAAAAAAAAATGGAAATTACGAGAATAAAGTCATAATATTACGAGAATAAAGTCGTAATATTTTGTGAATAAAGTCGTAATAATACGAGAATAAAGTTGTAATATTAAATATATTATAAATATATAAATATAACTTCACAAGATGCTCAATATTCCTCATTTTAACACAGGGAGAAGAAGCTCTTCCTGTTAGAGTTCCCATAAATTATATTCTCATAATATTACGACTTTATTCTCATTACATTATGACTTTATTCTTGTAATTTCCAATTTTTTTTGTCTTAGTTTGGCCCTAATACTCCGTCGTAATTTTCACTTAAAATATGTAGAAAAATCTGCCAGTGGAACTAGATTTTTTTAACTTGTAATGAGAAGATAAATCTTGTTCCACTGGCAGATTTTTCTACTTATTTCAAGTGAAAATGTACTTGAAAATTGTCAAATAATAAGTTATTTTTCTGGTAATGACTCTTGTTTTAAGTGTAATGAGATTTTTTTGACTAAAAATTAGAAATTTTAACTAGAAATAAGACAAATATTCCTGGTGAGATTTTGAGTTTTTGCAGTGCTTTAACGTCAACCAGAACAAGAGGGACGGGCCGTCAAGACCGTCAGCTGATCCTGGTTCTGATCCAATATCAACTTTTTTTTTTTTTTAAATCACCAGTTTTTAAACCCCCCCCACCCCCCCGTTCACCTGCAACATCGTAAACCTGCGAACCTGGAAGTACGACGAGACCAGAACCAGAACCTGGTCAGGGTTCATGACAGGAAACGACTCAATTTTTAATTTTCAAAATAAAAAACGGAGAACAAAAACAAGCTGGTTTTTGTTTTTCTGACAGTTTCACGATGAAAACTTAAAATCGGAACTTTTTGATTTTCAATATTTATTTATGACTTTTTTACAGAAGCATACTGCATTCACTTGAGAAAAAAAATCTGCTCTGTTTTTCTTTAATTAACAAGATAATTATCTCAGAATTCAGAGAAAAGTTTTATTAAAAATTTTTTTTTCTGTTTTTCTGAATTAACAAGATAATTATCTCAGAATTCCGAGAAAAGTTTGAATGAAATTTTTTTTTCCTGTTTTTCTGAATTAACCAGATACCTCACAACTTGCAAGAAGCTGTCATTCACTTGAGAGCTGGATTTCATGGAAACAAACATGTTCCTGTCCAGTTTAATCCAGTTTTATTTTGCTTTTGGTTTGAAACATTGGGAGATACTCTTGTTTTTAAGTTATATAGATGGTATTGTTATTAGTTTGTCGACTTTGCGTAGGAACCTCAGGATACCTTAAACACCTACGAATAAAGAAAAGCTGCTTTCAGGTTTATCCCGCTGCTGCTTCCACCTGCCTGCTGTGCTGTTACCGTCCCTGACCCCCCCAGTCTGGCCCTCGGCAGGAGGGTCCCCCCTTATGAGCCTGGTCCTGCTCAAGGTTTCTTCCTCCTAAAGGGGAGTTTTTCCTGCCACTGTTTGGCTTAAGGTTTTTCTCCCACTAGGGGAGTTTTTACCTGCCATTGTTTATGTAATAATTGCTCGGGGTTTATGTTTATGTTCATGTTCTGGATCTCTGGAAAGCGTCTAGAGACAACTATGTTGTATTAGACGCTATATAAATAAAATTGAATTGAATTGAAAACTGGGACCAGGACCAGTCTGGGACCAGGACCAGGACGTCTCTGCAGATTTAACTTCTTTCTCAGCCTTCTGAAGAATCATAACAAGTTCCTGTGGTGGAAAACAACCGTGGGGGGGGGGGTGTCATCATCATCATCATCATCATCATCATCATCATCATCATCATCATCATCATCATCATCGGTGCTGCCTCAGTTCCTCTACGGGGGGTTTGGGGTTGAGGGTGTGTGTGTGTGTGTGTGTGTGTGTGTGTGTGTGTGTGTGTGTGTGTGTGTGTGTGTGTGTGTGTGTGTGCGTGTGTGTGTGTGTGTGACCTTCAGACTCCAGCTGATAAAGCTGATGAGTCAGCATGATGTCACTGCTCTGAGCAGAGGATTCTGGGAGGAACCGACGGGGATGAGTCAGGGCTGCATTCCTGCCCGGACCTGCCGCCACGTCGCCGTGACAACCACAACAACAACAACCAGAACAACCACCACAACAACAACAACAACGACCAGGGTTCCTACACATTTTTCAAGGTCAAATTCAAGCACTTTCAAGGGTCATTTTCAAAATCTTCAAGCACCTTATCGCTGGGGTAAAATATCTACAGGAATATATGTACTCAATTATTTTTTCTGCTTTTTAATCACAATTATGTACATTGTATCGTGCTGTAACATCTAGTTATGTTTCATCTTACTGATTTTATTTCTTCTTGTAATAACTAAACTATACAGTCTGATCCCAATTTTGTGAAAGACACAGTTATAATTTCAAACACTTAAAACTAACATTCAAGCACTTTTCAGGCCTTGAAAACATTGAAATTCAAGCACTTTCAAGGATTTCAAGCACCCATAGGAACCCTGAACAACGATGAGAACAACGGCAACAATAACGACAACTAGAACAACAACGTCGACCAGAAAACAACACAACCAACGAGACCCGGCTCCGTCTGACGAGCAACTTTATCACCTCTTAAAAGAACCAGCAGCACGAATCACAGCTGAGGGGGTGATGGGAAACTGGTGGGACACAAACACACACACACGAACAAACACACACACTCTCTCTCTCTCTCAAACCTCCCAACAACATGAACCACATCCTGATGAACCAAACCACGACCAGAAACCCCCAGCAGGGGAAAACACACACACACACACACACACACACACACACACACACACACACACACACACACACACACACACACACACACACACACACACACACACACACACACACACACACACACACACACACACACACACACACACACACACACACACACACACACACACACACACACACACACCATCAGGATGTGGAAATTAAAAAGCAGCTCGGAAGAGAAGATAAGAGTCTCCATGGGGAGGAAACCGGCGCTGCAGGACTGAGATCTGGACTGATGGACCCTGGAGACGCCCCCGTCCTTGTTAATGGACCCGGGAGACTCCCAGAACCCCCTAGGGGACTCTGGAGACCCCCAAGACCTCCGCCCCCCCAAGGAGACCCGGTCAGGCATCACAGAGGTTCTCTGGACCGCCGGGCCGAGCCCAGAAACCTTGCCGCTCTCAGCTCGGCGCTGCAGCTGGACCAGATTACGAGCCGAGCCATTATCTCCCTCCCTGTGACCTCTGACCCCGCCCCTCCCAGACCCCCGGGCCCGTCCCAGCCCCCCGGGGCCCCCCCTCCCTCCTCATGTTAGATCCTGGAGTATGAGGTCATCAGCCACAGGCTCGGCGCTGTGACCTCACACACCCTGGAGAACCGGGGGGGGGGGGGTGGAAACAGAAAACAGATCTGAGGCGTGAGCACCAGCTGATGGTTATTAGGGCTGGAAAGATTCGTCGGTGTTGTCGACAAAAATCGATAATCAAAATTGTCAACAATTGTCGCCAGACGTGTTTTTCCAACGGAGTGAGGCGTCTCATTCAATACAATCTCTGCGTCTCAGCCGAGCGGTGGCGGGTAAACAAAAATGACGGCGTCCTGTACAGCAGCTGCATGTAACAAAACTTAAAAAGTTTGGGAGCATTTTAGCCTTGATACGGCCAATAAAAAGATTAGTTGCAAGGTTTGCAAAGCAGACCTTGCTTATCACCGGGGCACGTTGGTAATGCACGAGCATTTGAAGAGAAAAAGCACCTCGGACAGTTGAACGAAACAGACTTGCCTTGGTAAGATATTAAGCGTATTTTGGCTTTAAAACAGAGCTTTAACGTTATGCCTGACAAAATTATTTAAAATTAAATGCATGCAGTCTGAAGATGGACAACTTTCTGCAAAAGAAGCAGACGTGTTCCTGCACCAGACGACTGCCCTCACTGATCAATACATGCTGATCTGTGATATGAGCAGCTCTCATGGTTGATGGTGACGGGTTTCAACAAATGATACCAGTTCAACCCAGAGAACGTCCTGCCATCCAGAACCCATTTACCCACTTGATGGAGAAAAAATATGAAACGTTTTATTTTATTTTATTTAATAATAATAATTATAACACAATTGCCTGTCCTTAAAAAATGAAAAATAATGGACAGAGGTTTATTTATTTTATGCATTTATGTCTATACTGACTGATCACTGTGCCTGTCATTGGTTTTAGATTTAGGACATTTTATTTACTTCTTGTATGAACAGCAGCAAAGTTGAATAAAATATCTATTTTTCATTTAAGTTCCATCTTTCTCGTGTTTATTATCATTTGCCACATATTTAAAGCAACCTCATGCTAAATTTAAGAAAAAATTACTAATTATCCGATTAGTCGACTAATCGTTTCAATAATCGGTGACTAGTCGACTATTAAAATAGTCGTTAGTTGCAGCTTTAATGATGATGATGATGATGAAGAAGAGGCCCGTGGGGGGGGCTGTAAGGCACAGGTGTATAATCCAGGTGCCATAAAGTTAAAATCCTGTCCAGCAGTCGTTCCAACCCTCTGAAGAAGCATGTGAAGACAAGGCTACAGCAATTTCTGCTGTTTGTAACATGGGAATTGGTTGTTTTTTTGCAGAGGTGTTTAATCCTGACGCCATAAAGTAAAAACCCTGCTGTTTCTGGATCAGCCTGTACATTTAGAACAGGTGTTTTCACTAACAACCATCTACCTGCAGAGGAGCTGGTTTAGGGCCAATCCCAATCCCCCCCCTACTTTCTACCACTAGGTCCTTGTAATGTTCCCTAGGGATTGGGACACCACTTGCTCCGTCACTGCGTGGTTTACGTTCGGGTACGTAAGCGACTGTGTAGTTACGTTTGCACAAACGTCACACCATATCAGGAAGCTGAGAGATAAAAGGTGTTTTAATTTCAGCTGTAGCGCTGTTAATATGCCACTTTATTAAGTTTTAATATTTTTTCAGGCGTAAAAGTAACTGTTAAGATCCCCAACCTGGGCTCAGTTTATCCAAAGAACGCCTGTAGAGAAATTTGATCCGATGTTTTCTGGATGAGAAGAGCCGCCGGCTCGGGAGCTGATTTATGGTTCCGCGTTAAATTGACGCAGAGCCTACGGCGTAGGGCGCGCGTCGCCGCGTAACCTACGCCGTAGGCTCTGCGTTGGTGTAACGCGGAACCATAAATCAGCCTTTATTCTGGCGAAAACTGAAAAGACTTTGCAACAACGAGCAAACGAGTGATTATGTACATTCACTGAGTGAATATTATGAAAGTAAAATATATATTTCTCGCTAGAAATGTAATCAAAACGCATTTTTTATGCAGAAACTAACTCAAAATATTGATTTTATTCACTAAAAAATAAGAAATGTCCGCCATGCTTTTTTTTTTTTTTATTCAGTCTGCAAATGACGACATAAAGCATTCTGGGAAATTTTCTCTAGCCCTCGGTCAGCGAGTCAGAATCTGAAATCCCTCGCTGTGAAGGGCTAGATTGATACACACTAGCCCTCGTTATGTCCACTAGCCCTCGTTATGTCCACTCCCCCTAGATGAAAAGAGGAATTGGGACACCACTACCCTCATGGGAACGCGCAAAATTTAGGGGTAGGGCTGAAAAGTAGGACTAGGGGGGATTGGGACTGGGCCTTATTTATTAGTATTTGGTTGGAACAACTACTGGACTGGATTTTTACTTTATGGCACCTGGATTCTACACCTGGATTCTACACCTCAGCTGAAAGGTTTGGCCTGAAAGGAAAGGAACCTGGGACGTTTCTGCGGCGGCGAGGACTCACCTCTCGGTAGCCCTTGGGTATCGACCCGGAGATTTCCTCCGGAGACGTCAGGCAGCCGGCGGGACAATATTTACTGCAGAGAGACGACAGACGTCACAAACCCTCGCCGGGCCCCAGACCCCAGACCTTCACCCCCCCCTCCCCGGCACCGGAGCGACCGCTCACCTGTACTCGGCCTCCGGGAAGTCGGACCCTCGGTCCAGACAGGTGATCAGATCTGCAACGAGAACAGAACCGGTTGGTCTGCAGCTCTGAGACAGATTAACCTCCTCAGCCGTCAGACGGAGGATCAGAACACGGCGAAGCTGCCGAACCCAAAACATCATGAACGTGATGGACACGTTCAAACCGCTTTATCCACAAAAACAGGGAAATGTCCAACAGGTGCTTCATGGGACATTTTGCATTCTGCATTTCCTGAGATTGCTCAGGAAGTGCAACGTGCAGCCCGAGCTCATGCGATGCTTCTACCGGTCGGCAGTGGAGAGTGTGCTGACTTTTGGCATCACAGTGTGGTATGCCGGCCTCACTGTGAAGGACAAGACAGCTCTGCAGGGGATCATAAAAGCGGCCCAGAAGATCGTCGGCCGCCCCCTGCCCTCCCTAAATGACATTGCAGACTCTCAGGGGCTGAAAAGGGCTAGAAGGATCTTGCAGGACCCATCTCACAGTCTTTTTGACCTGCTGCCCTCCGGCAGGAGGTACAGAGTCCTGAAGCAGCGGACGAACAGACTCAAAAATACCTACCGGTACTATCCCTGGGCCATTAGATTGCTAAATAATACACAACAAAACATAACAGAACAGAACAGGTGTATTTTTTTGAATGATGTGGGAGTGATGTCTAGGTCACAGTTTGTTGCACTTTACCAGACATTGTTTTTATTGCTTTTATGTTTTTATACTGTGCTTTTCATATTTATTTATTCCTCTTATTTTTGCTTCCTTTGCACTTTGGTGGGAACATCCTAACCAATCTCATTGTAACCTGAGCACAATGACAATAAAGTCTATTCTATTCTGGCTCCTTATCAGCAAATGTAATAGTTATTTCAGATGATGGAGATGAAATCGTGCTTTTTGTCAATTTAAAGTCCTGAAAGTTTTAAAATGGATCTGAAACGTGGGCGTCGCCGTTACTGACATTCAACACCTAAATAATATAAATAATATAAATATATTTCACCAACAGGACAGTTTATGACAGAAACAGTTATTATAAAGACGTTATCCAACAGGGTTTCAAACGGACGGGAACCCGGAGCAGGAGATAAGAGTCGGGTCTTTTCCACCAAACTGGTCCCGGTTCTAGTTTGGAACCAGTTTATTTTGCTTTTCGACCAGAACCCTTCTGGACTTGACAGAGAACCGATACCTAACCGACCAAAACCAGGTCTGGTGAACTAAAAGTTCATCCAGAGTCAGCGAATACACGCCTCCCCGAGCCTGGGAGACTAGGCCTGTGTTGAAAAAATCGATTTCCCAATTCTAAATCAATTCTCATATTAATTCCTAAAAATCGATTCATATGTCTAAAGATCAAATTTTTTTTTCTTTTATTTATTTATGTATTTTTTTTTCCATCATTACAACTTTTGGTAATTTTTTTTGTTTATCCCCAAAAAAGGAATGTTTTGTTGGACACAAGAATAACTGGTGCCATGTTTTTGCCTTTAAATATGTTTAAAGGTATGAAAACATTAAAGTGTTCAGTTATAATTGCATACATTGTCTATATTTCATTACTTTATATACTGTTTTGGGGTTACATTTGCAAAAAATGCTAAAAACCAAATGCTCAAAAATTAAAAACCAAAATAGACCGAAAATGGAACAAATAAAAACGGAATGTGGGAAAAAATTAAACTGATTTCATCCGTCTCTGTTTCCTCCTGGATCTGTTTGGTAATTCTGACCCACGATGTTTCTGTTTCAGTTCTATCAGCATTCTGGGAGCTGATTGGTCCTTACAGCATCATTAGCTGCAATACTTGCTGTTGAATCTCAATATAATACTAGTATTAATATGTTGCAGAACTACAGTCATATAATTCATGCAACAGCTGAAAAAACAGTTTAAATAACACTAACCCAAATCAATATTGGAATCCAATTGGATCGAATAAAATCTTGATAATCGATTCTGAATCTTAAGAATCGGAATCGAATCGATTCTTGACATTTGAATCGATTTCCAGCCCTAGTGGAGACAACCAACAACCTCTACGGTCATAAGATCAGCTGGCGTCTCCATGGCAACGGGATCCGGCGTGGACGTTGTCTTCAACTGAGTTTCAGCATCAGCTGCTCCGTCTCGGACAAACATCAGGAGGAAGAACGTAACGATGGTTTAGACGTCATGAATAACTGACAGACGACCTCTTTAGCAACTTGTTGGCACCTCGGCCCCGCCTCCAACCCGCCCTGGCCCCGCCTCTCCAAGTCCCCCCCACCGCCCCCAGAGCTGCAGCTTATTCATCACAAAGGCGTCCCCGATGACGCGTCGGCGTCTCTGCAGCTGCAGCTAAACCCCCCGGTCATGGAAACCTCGTGGCGGTCGGTTGGTCAGAGCTCTGACCGCATTAATGGTCGTCACGGAAACCAACCTGTGAGTCAAGCTGACAAACACTTGAACCTCCGCGAGTCGGAGCTTTGTTCAGTCCGCCCACGGCGACCCGGGAGATCAGTCACATGATCAGGATTTAGAGAAGAAACAGCTTTGTGGTAAAAACGCAGATCTGAGTCACAACCACTGCTAACGGTGCTGCTCATCTCCTCCCAACCTCCAAACCTCCCAAACATCCCGCGTCACTTCTCTCCATCTTTATAGAAGCCGACACGTTCAGGATAATCAGAACGGCAGCGAACCGTTTGTCTCTAATTGCAGAGGTCGGTACCCGAAGCAATGAACGACCTGGTGCAGAATCTCCAGTAACGTGGACTCGGTACCGGCCTGATGGGGAGGAGACGAGAGGAGGGCGGCTGGACTCTCCTCCAGAGACAGAGGTGGAGGCTTCAGTCCTCCAGAAGAAACTCCACACATCCAGAGGAGAGAGAGGAGTTTCAGCAGGTCCAACCGGGACGACGCCTGCAGGCGGAACCAGAACATTCTGGACCGATAACGTCTCGGGGCCGAGGAGGATGAGTCATCCTGCACTCGTGAGGACCAGTGAAGTTAAGATGCTTTATTCCTTTTTTTTTCCCTTTTTGAATTTCAAACTTATCAGAACCGGTGAGTCCCATCAGGCCATCGACCAATCAGAACACAGGACTCTGAGAGGGGGACGAAAAAATGTGCATCTCTTTGGAGATGCACATTTTTGAGTAAAGTTTGACTTTGTTAATCAAAGCAAGAGCGGCTGCACTTCTGGAGCAGAACCAGAGCCTTCAGAGACGGGTTTCTCAGTGGACTCTAGGGATGGGAATCGAGAACCGGTTCTTGTTAAGAACCGGTTCCCAGTGTTTCAATTCCTTGGAATCATTTGCCTTTTTTGCAAACGATTCCCTTATCGATTCCAGTCGGCGCGAATGACGTCACCAAGCACGTTGCGCAACATGCGCATTCACGCCCAGCAGGAAAACACGGGGACAAAGCGGCATAAACGCTTGAAAGTTTGGTTACATTTTACAGAAAAGGATGACAACAGGGCGACAATACTTGCAACGTGGACATTTCAACAAAGGGGGGAAACTGTTAGGACTCGGCCGGCTGATGCGCTGGGAGTGCGGAGTCAGCCGGCGTGTGGTAAGGCTGATTTATGGTTCTGCATTACACCAACGCAGAGCTACGCCGTAGGGTACGCAGCGACACGCACAGTACGGCGTACCCTACGGCGTAGGCTCTGTGTCGATTTAACGCGGAACCATAAATCATGGTTTAGAAGAGCTGCGCTCTCGGACCCGCGGACGTGCCGTGCGCTCCGGCGGACAGCGGAGCTCCTGACACAGCTGCAGCTCGTCAGCTCATCTATGGAGAAGTTAAAGAGCAGTCACCACTAGATTCTCCTTTTATCAAGGCAGGGAAGAGAATCAGGCCAGAATAGATGAATGTCACCAGCAGTGACTAAGTTTGTGGTGTTGAACATGTTACTGGACATTCTTGTGCAATTGCCACAAAATAATTTGTTGTTTTTAGTTAATTTGTACAGAAGAATATTTATTTTATTATTATTATTTCATATTAAATACATATTTTATATTACTAATAATTTTGTGGGGACTCCCTGGCACCATCGAGGAGCCCAAGGCTGGGGGCGTCTTAACACCTCACTTGTATTTTTTTGTTCAAAGATATAAAACAAAGTTGATACTAAAATCGTTTGTTCTACTTTTTTCCAAATGAGAATCGATAAGAGAATCGATAAGAGAATCCATAACAAATCGAATCGTTAAGCAGAATCGAAAATGGAATCGGAAAAATCTTATCAATTCCCATCCCTAGTGGACTCAGACCTTTGGGGGCGTCGCCACGCCGTTACCGTGACGACAGACGCAGACCGTTAACGTACCTGGGTGTTCGGTGGTGGAGTAGGACAGGTAGAACCCTCGGCCCGTGTGGTGCGTCCCGCTCATGAACTGGACCGTGACCTGGTTCCCTGAGGACTGGATCAGGTCCCCCACCTCCAGACCCAGACCGCAGAACTTCTCTGCAGCAGCGGGAACACAGGACAAAGAGGGGTTTTATTAAATCATTTCTTTTCTTTTTTATTTACGTTTGGACAGTGATTAAAATCTACCTCTAAATTTGCTATTTTCCCCTTCGGGCTCAAGAACGAGCGTCCGAGGACAAAACCTGGCTGAGAGCTGGAGTCCCGGCTACATCAGGACTCCGGAAGCTGATTTTATCACCAATTAGACGTCAAATCTGCTCAATTATGTTAAAACAATTATAAAAATCTTTCCATTTGGACCACGGATCAATTGGTCAGTCACACGACGTGCAGCAGCAGCTCACGTACAGGGTTGCCAGATCGAGGAAGCGACGGCGGTCGTTTGAACGCTGAGAACGTCGGGTCGATGCGAAGTTTCTATTGGCGCTTTTCCACTAGTACCTAATCAGCTCGGCTCAACTCGCCTTTGCGATTTCCCTCTAGGGGTCTAACATAACGAGTAGATACTTTTCTGTAACTATTCTGCCGAGGTTCTAAGCTGCTGAGTCGGGCTGTGATGTCATCACACTCCAGGCCACCGATTGGTCGGGGGGTTGGAGTCAGACGTCTGAGTCAGGATGTGACATCAGAGAAAGAGACTCTGACGGAGATTCTTGTTCATTTGATTCCAGCAGCAACAGCAGCAGAAGTCTGTTTGGTGATCCAACTCTGAGGTGCAGATGTTCATAAACCTGGTGCTGAGGAGAGAATTAAAAAGATCTAGACGGAGATAAGGAACGACCAGATCTACCAGGAGCTCTGTCACTTCATAGCTGCTCAGATACCAACACACTTTTCAGCAGCAGAGACAAACCAAAAACAATAAAAAGCCGCTTGAAGCTTCTCTACAGAATATCAAGGCCATACAGGAGAAAAAAGATTTGAGAGGGGAAATTTTTTTTTTATTGTGCACTTCGAGAAAAAAGTCGAAATGTCGAGAATAATGTTGAAATACAATTTCAAGAATAAAGTCGAAATTTTGCCTTTTTTCTCAACATTTCAATTTTATTCATGAAATGTTGACTTTTTTCTCAACATTGACTTTTTTCCCGAAAATGTACTTCAACATTATTCTCGACATTTCAACGTTTTTCTCTGGATTTCAACTTTTTTCGGAAGATTTCGACTTTTTTCTCGACATTTCGACTTTTTTCTCGAAATTGTACTTCAATATTATTCTCGACATTTCTACTTTTTTCTCAACATTTCGACTTTTTTCTCGAAGTGCATGATGAAAAAATCTTCCTCCTCTAAAATATTACTTTTCTTTTTCTCCTGCCTGGCCCTAATACTCTTCCGTACTTCTCTCTCTCTCTCTCATGTTTTAACTTGTTATGGATCACAAGCCACAGATCCAGCAGCACATCTATCATCTCCTCCAGGTTCTACATCTTTAGTGTTGTTGTCTTCTTCCTTTAGATACACAATCAAATACGTCACAGCAGCTTCTCCAACCTCCTACTTCTCATCTGGGTGTCTAGAAACAAATGAGGACAAGACGAGGCGAGTCGTGCTGAGTAGGTACTGGTTTAAAAGCGCCATACGGTTCACGTCCAAAACAGTCAAACAGTTTCCGAAGCAGTAAAAGTAATTAATCTTTCACCCTCAAGATTATTAATATAATATGTTTTAAATAATTTAAATAAAGACACACATTTCCAAAACGGGGGGGGGTGGGGTCTCCAGACTCAATAATTTACATGAAAACTGAGGAGATTTGAAGAGTCTTCCTCCGCTCAGACCTCAGATCAGATATCAGAAGCTTCCAGCCGAAGGTCAGTCGTGTTTTTAAAGGAAGCTGATTTTATCACCAATTAGACGTCAAATCTGCTCAATTATGTTAAAACAATTTATCCATTTGGACCACGGATCAATTGGCCACAAAAATAGTCAGACTCCCTGTACGTGCAGCAGCAGCTCACGTACCGGGTTGCCAGATCGAGGAAGTGACGGCAGTCGTAAGAACGCTGAGAACAACGCCGGGTCGATACGGGGGTGATGTTTCTATCGGAGGCTGAAACAAGCAGCTCTGGAAACAACAAGCCCCCACGACGGCTCAAACTTTACAATAACTTTATGAAATACGAGCCTAAAGTCAGTCATAAGCAGAACTGGCAACTCAGCAAACGTACAGCACCGGAAAAAACAAAACCGTCATCCATTCATGTGCAATATTCTTTCTTTCATTCATTTTCATAGTGTATATACAGGACTGTCTCAGAAAATTAGAATATTGTGATAAAGTTCTTTATTTTCTGTAATGCAATTAAAAAAACAAAAATGTCATCCATTCTGGATTCATTACAAATCAACTGAAATATTGCAAGCCTTTTATTATTTTAATATTGCTGATTATGGCTTACAGTTTAAGATTAAGATTCCCAGAATATTCTAATTTTTTTCTAAAAAATAATAAAAGGCTTGCAATATTTCAGTTGATTTGTAATGAATCCAGAATGTATGACATTTTTGTTTATGTAATTGTTTATGCATTACAGAAAATCACAATATTCAAATTTCCTGAGACAGTCCTGTATATATATATATATATATATATATATATATATATATATATATATTATTAATATATATATTATATTAATAATAATAATAATAATAATAATTTATAGAGCGCTTTTAAAAGATCTCAAAGACGCTTCACAGACACAAAGATAAAACATCGAGAGCTAGAAAATTAAAATTAAAAACCACAGGATAAAAAAAGATAAGAGATAAAAGATAAAGGATAAGAAACAAATCACACATTAAAAGCTGTAGGAAGAGGTGAGTTTTGAGTCATTTGTAATTTGGGCCGATTGTAGGGCTGCCACTAGTGATGATTTTCTTGTCGATTAATCTATTGATTTTTTTTTTTAAATTAATCGATTAATCTAATGATTATTTTTTTAGATTAATCATAATAATTATTTTTTTTCCACTTTGATAATGATAATATTCTACTCTAAACGTCGACGCCGCAAGGCGACACTGACGGAGATGCTGGTTGACGGACCGACGGAGGAGGAAACACGGAGGAGTCCAAACCTCGGCAGCAGCAGGAAGGACGTCTCCGCACTGACCACGCCCACATTTCTGACGGGTCACACCACAGCTCTCATACCTGTTTTCCACCAAACCGGTTCCAGAGCTGGTTCACAACCGGCTAGTTTTTCCACAGCTCGGGTGCTAAGAGGAGTCATGTCATAGAGGGAATGTGTATGACGTCACAGATGGAACTTCACAGCGGGTTACGCTCACTGAGTGTCAGAAAGACTGAGTGTCAGAAAGACTGAGTGTCAGCGTAAACCTTCAGTTTGAGCAACTGGAAAACATCTAAAATGGGAAAGAGCTTTTGTGCGATCGACTGTACTTATAGATTTAGCAAGAAATCAGAGTTATCGTTTTACAGACTGCCGAAAAATAAGCTTTAGAGAGACAAATGGATCGCTGCAATTCACAGAAACAACTGGATTCCAGACACCGAAACGTGGATTTGTGGTTCCCATTTAGTATCAGGTAATGTTGGATTTTTGGGTAGCTAACGTTAAACGGTCAAATCATAAAGTTCAGTGTCATCACTTTAATTTCTACAACAAATCCTGCCTTGAAGTCGGACCAAGCGTCAAGACTTTTGTAAGCCTTCAAGCTTTGCGTCGTGTATTTCCCCGGCGTAGAAATTAAGTACATATAAATATCAGGAAACTGGATTCGTGGCCAAATATTAATGTCCATGGACCACTGGTTCTTGGTAACTGTACCAAATATTAATGTCCATGGACCACTGGTTCTTGGTAACTGTACCAAATATTAATGTCCATGGACCACTGGTTCTTGGTAACTGTACCAAATATTAATGTCCATGGACCACTGGTTCTTGGTAACTGTACCAAATATTAATGTCCATGGACCACTGGTTCTTGGTAACTGTACCAAATATTAATGTCCATGGACCACTGGTTCTTGGTAACTGTACCAAATATTAATGTCCATGGACCACTGGTTCTTGGTAACTGTACCAAATATTAATGTCCATGGACCACTGGTTCTTGGTAACTGTACCAAATATTAATGTCCATGGACCACTGGTTCTTGGTAACTGTACCAAATATTAATGTCCATGGACCACTGGTTCTTGGTAACTGTACCAAATATTAATGTCCATGGACCACTGGTTCTTGGGGTAACTGTACCAAATATTAATGTCCATGGACCACTGGTTCTTGGGGTAACTGTACGGGTCACTGTCACGTCCAACTGATGCTAATTTAAGCCGATAATTGGCTGTTATCCCTCCACTCCTTCTCCACTAGTTGCAGACATTTTTGCCACTCAGTGTGAGTAAGGGGGTCCAGTGGGGAAGTGACGTCAAAGCAAACCCTCTATTACGTCGCTGCAAAAGTTCTGTCTAGTCCAGAAAAGAGTTGGTGCTGCCTTGGAACCGGTTCTTCTGGTCCGGAGCCAGTTCTTTGTCAGTGGAAACAGAAAGTCCGCTTCCAAACTCAGCACTGGCCCAGAACCAGCTCTGGAAAAGTGGTATCAGATGCTCCACAAAGAAACGCCCAGATCAGGGATCAGCAACCCGCGGCTCTAGAGTCGCATGCAGCTTTGTAGAGCCGCCCTAGTGGCTCCTGGAGCTTTTTCAAAAATGTTTGACATTTTTTTCCCTTTTTTTCTTCTTTTTTCCGCTTTTTTTCTTCCTTCTTTTTTCCTTTTCTCAACATTTCGACTTTCTCAAAATTTTGACTTTTTTCTCGACATTTTGACTCTTCTCAACATTTCGACTTTTTTCTCGAAATGTTTACTTTTTTCTCGACTTTTCGACTTTTTCTCAACATTTTGACTTTTTTCACGAAATTTTGACTTTTTTCTTCACATTTCGACTTTTTTCTCAACATTTCGACTTTCTCGAAATTTTGACTTTTTTCCTCGACATTTTGACTTTTTTCTCGACATTTTAACTTTTTTCTCGAAGTGCATAATGAAAAAAAAAAATCTTCCCCCAGTTCTAACTAATATAGAAACATGCAGCATGTGTTGCCTTCATTCTAAGGCTGATACAAGACTTTTCATTTTTTGCGGCTCCAGACATTTTTTTTTTGTGTTTTTGGTCCAATATGGCTCTTTCAACATTTTGGGATGCCGACCCCTGGTCTAGATGCTTCCCCCCCCAAACCGGGCTGCACGTTGTTCCCTCTGCCTCCAGAACCAGAACGGCCGCCCCGGTGCGTCACCGGGACGTAAAGCCTCACCGATCTGGCTCCTGCCGGGGCCGATGCCGTCGTGCAGGCGGAGGTAGTTGACCTGGCAGTCTCCGTCCTCGATGTCCAGCAGGGCGAAGCGGAAGTGGATCCTCTGGCCCGGCGGGACCCGGATCTCCCACTCGCACACCGAGTTGTTGGGGTACGTCCTGGGGTAGCCCAGGGAGGACAGAGTCCCGCTGCCGGGGCCGAGGACGCTGGGGCCGCAGCCGTCGCCTGGGGGACAGAGGTCAGGGGTCACGCACGGGTGAAAGCAGGAAACACACAGTACGTTTACATGCAGCAAAGAGATCGGATTTCTGATCGTATCAGATAAAGGGCCAATACCAATGTTTACTCTACTTTCTAACACTAGCCCTAAAAAAGGAGCCACAAACCGTAGGGTCCTTGTAATGTTCCCTAGGGATTGGGACACCACTTGCTACGTCACTGCATGGTTTACGTTCGGGTACGTAAGCTAGGGCTGGGCGATATGGACCAAAAGTCATATCTCGATATTTTCTAGCTAAATGGCGATACTCGATATATATCAATATTTTTTTCTGTGCCATAATTGGGGTTTCCCCCAAAGCATTATAGCATAGTAGGGTTGTCACGATACCAAATTTCTGTTTCGATACCGATACCAATATGTATTTCGATACTTTTCGATACTTTTCGATACTTTTTGTAAAAAGGTGGAACTCTCTCAATGTCAATATTTTCCTTTATTTTAAAGCAGACTTTGGGAACAATAACAACAATAAATAAAATAAATAATTGGCATGGGATATTAAAATGTTCAAACCTTTAGAACAGTGTGAACAAGTAAAATAAAGCAATGCCATTCAAATTAAAGTCACGATGTTAAATAAAATACTGTAGCAGCAAAAACTCCTGCTTCTGAGTGGGTGGTGTCACCCTCTCTGAGCCAGGAGCACTAGTCTTCTGTAATTGGGGGAGGGAGGGGGTACAGTATTTTAATTAACATGGTCATTTTAATTTGAATTCCATTGCTTTATTTTACTTGTTCTCATTGTTCAAAAGGTTTGTGTTTTGAAACTATAGGCCACATGAAACATTAAATGGGCATAACTAGAAAAATAAATTGAGGATCATTCTATTATCTACAGGACTGTCTCAGAAAATTAGAATATTGTGATTTTCTGTAATGCAATTACAAAAACAAAAATGTCATACATTCTGGATTCATTACAAATCAACTGAAATATTGCAAGCCTTTTATTATTTTAATATTGCTGATCATGACTTACAGCTTAAGAAAACTCAAATATCCTATCTCAAAAATTTTGAATATTCTGGGAATCTTAATCTTAAACTGTAAGCCATAATCAGCAATATTAAAATAATAAAAGGCTTGCAATATTTCAGTTGATTTGTAATGAATCCAGAATGTATGACATTTTTGTTTTTTTAATTGCATTACAGAAAATAAAGAACTTTATCACAATATTCTAATTTTCTGAGACAGTCCTCTAGGATAGGATTAGATATTGTAGGCTAGTGGAATGTTTTACAAAAGTGTGTTTTAATATATAATATTAATTAATATAATTAATTGCCTTAATGGTTTATAATATATATGAAACATTAAATAATATTAAAATATAAAAAATATATTAAAGTTATATTTCTAGTGTGTGGAATTTATTTAAATATTTTAAGAATGTAATTTTTTTTTTTAAATATATTTTAAAAATTGCATTTATTAACCATGGACATGTTTTAACTCTCTGTATAGGCTGCTGTAGGTTTACTACGGGCTGGGAGAGGCTCTGTACTTCTTTCATTGACATGACAGTGCAGTGAACTGGTGAACAAAGTTATCAGCTGTCGTTCTTGACTGAAGTCGTGGAAGAAGTCCGCGTGGTTGTCCTTTAAACGTTTGGACAAGTTTGAAGTGTTGCCTCCTTTTGCGAGACACGCGTTGTAGCAGCGCTTGCACTGCGGTGCGTCTGGTTCAGTGGTTCGCCCTTAGCGCTCGGTTTGAACCTGAAATATTTCCACACCATACTTCGGGCCCCCATTTTGTCCAAAAGTACGGGCTTTTCTGCAGCTGCCATCTCTTTTTATTTCAATTTTATTTCAACCCGCTCTGTCTGTCTAATAACACGCGACTTCTCGTTTCTCTCTCCTCCGCATGCGAGTGGGAGGGGGAGGCGGCTCTGCTTCTGCAACTACGTCACACTCGCGGACCTTGCCGTGCTTAAAGAGACAGGCTCCAATTTACCAATTCGTTTGCATAGAAAAAATATATAAAAGTACCGTTTGTTTTTAAATGCTGGTATAGTACCGTTTTCAAAACTCTAGTACCGCGGTACTATACTGGTACCGGTATACCGTGCAACCCTATAGCATAGCATCTCTGTTAGCATCTCTGTTAGCATCTCTGTTAGCATCTCTGTTAGCATCTCTGTTAGCATCTCTGTTAGCTTCATTTTATCTGAGGCAAACCCTTAAAAAAACAGTCAGTTTTAATACAAAGCCTCGTGCCAAATGTCACACAGGTTCCTTTATTAACAGAGGTCTGCACAATATCAACATGTATAAAACAAATGAAATAAAAATAAACTGCCTGCATATATAGAATAAAAATGCTTCTTGAATAAAATAAAACAAATATCCCTTTCCTGCATAACAATTAAATTAAAATACACTGTGCAATTAATACAATGTAGACAGTAACAGGCAGACTTTTCCACTGAGGTTGACAGTTGTGCAAATAACAAAACATTTGTGAAAATCTCAAATAAAACATTCAAGTCAATTTGTCACAAAATAAGCTATATCAAAATCATAAAAAAAAGCTATATCGATATAAACGATATTGTCTTGTAACATATCGCGTTTGAAAATATATCGATATATATTAAAATCTCGATATATCGCCCAGCCCTAACGTAAGTGACTGCGTAGTTACGTTTGCACATACGTCACACCATATCAGGAAGCCCAGAGATAAAAGCTGTTTTAATTTCAGCTGTAGTGCTGTTAATATGCCACTTTATTAAGTTTTAATATTTTTTCAGGCGTAAAAGTAACCGTTAAGATCCCCAACCTGGGCTCAGTTTATCCAAATAACGTACGTACGGCGCGCGCCGCTGCGTAACCTACGCCGTAGGCTCTGCGTTGGTGTAACGTGGAACCATAAATCAGCCTTTATTCTGGCGAGATCTGAAAAAACTTTGCAACAACGAGCAAGCGAGTGATTATGTACATTCACTGAGTGAATATTATGAAAGTAAAATATATATTTCTCGCTAGAAATGCAATCAAAACGCATTTTTATGCAGAAACTAACTCAAAATATTGATTTTATTCACTAAAAAATGACAAATGTCCACCATGTTTTTTTGTTTGATTCAGTCTGCAAATGACGACGTAAAGCATTCTGGGAAATTTTCTCTAGTCCTCGGTTGGCGAGTCCGAGAGGACACTCAGGTTTTGGCATTAGGTGGTACGAGGAGGTTCTGCAGGCCCCGGGGTCACGTGCAGATGCATCACGATGAACAACCAAACCTCCTTCTTTACAATGACTATGTTTCCATGCATCAATAACCCTTTTCTAACCGGAATATTGGCTATAACCCGAATTTACACGGCCATGTAAACACCAATAACCCCTTTGAATAACCAGAATTTGCTCATATTCAGGTTTTTAAAAACCCGAATATGACCCCTGGGTTACTCCTTTTAAAACCCGAATATTGGGTCATGTAAACGCCAAACGGAATATCCCCATCAAACGGAACAGGAATTAGTTTTCTGCACATGCTCTGTTCACAAGGAATCCTGGTCTTTTGAGTCCAGGAAGTTCTTATAAACACGGAGAAACAAGACCAGGAGGAGACTAATCACTTCATAAATGTAATGAAGGATATGAACATTTCTGCATTTGTAGACGGTAGAAAGTACCGGGATAGAAGATTTACAACAGGGTTAGCGAAAAGTTGCGCGAAGCAGCATTTGTTTTGAATTTGGATACAGGAAGAAGAAGCAGAAATGACGGGAATTGCGTCATGATGTTCTCTGTGCGTCGCTGGTTTGATCCAGATATCCTGAATGATTAATTACCATGTTAACAGGGATAAACCTGTTTGCTCACGCATGTAAACGGAATATTCCGAATGTTTCAGTAACTGGAATATTGACCTTAACCCGAATTTTGACTGCATGGAAACGTAGTCACAGATGTTCCCGAACAGCTGGACATCCCTGGACTGCAGCTACCGCCCCCCTGGATCTGGCTCAGACATGCAGTCCCACATTAATAAAACCAGAACTAAACCTTTTAACGGGAAATTACATTAGAAACTATGACGAAATTAGCACGTGTTTACATCCGTGACCCACCAACCTAAGGCCACCTGAGTTTAGCTTTTCACTGAAGAAAAAACTAATCAAAACTACTCAAATGTTTAAATGTCGCAACAGTTTGTGGAAAACAACCATGTTTTTAAATACATTTTCATCGACTTTTGCTTTGACTGCAGTTGAAACTGGTGAAAGTGAAGCCACCTGGAAGAAGAGGACACAAGGCCATGAGCTCCGTGCAGATCTGAGAACACAAACTGGCTAATTAAAGGGTCTGCAGCTTCATAGAAATGCGAATAAGATAAAAAAACGGTAATGTGGACAAAATTTGAATAATTTAGGGCTGCTTGAGGATTCGGCGTGAACCCAGTCCACCGTGGAGTCGCTGTTCCATCACAATCTCAGTTTTTAGTGTTTCATGAGCTGATGTTTAGCCCTTATATATATATATATATATATATATATATATATATATATATATATATATATATATGCATTTTTAATGTATCATATATTCTAACATATCATATATTTAGTTTATTAATATATATATATGCATTTTTAATATATAATATATATCTTATATATTTTAATATATCATATTTAGTTTATTAATACATATATATATATATACATATATATTTTTTCTTATATATATATATTTTGTATATATATTTTTTTCTTTTTTTATATATATATATATATGCATTTTTAATAATATATATCATATATTTTAATATATATCACATATTTAGTTTATTAATACACATATAAATATATACATATATATTTTTGTATATATATATATATATATTTTTTTTTATTATTATTATTATTATTATTATTTTTACATTATTATTAGGCTCAGAATTTTTTTTTTTTTACTTTCTAACTTGTCTGCATATATATATTAATGGTTAATACCATGTTGGTAAAAACCTATATGTGTTTCATGAGCTGATGTTTCGCCCATTCAAATCTGCACCGACAAACTAACTAATTAAAGGTCTCCAGCTGTTTATAAAAAAGGGAAATGAGACCAAACATTGCAAGTGGGATATAATAAATGATATATAAGGGCATGTTAATTCGGCATGAACCCAGTCCACCGTGGGGCCGCTGTTCCTGCACAATCTCGGTTTTAAGAACCGGTTCTCCCGGTTCTCCCGGTTCTCCAGAGCCGCACCGGGGCCCCGCCGGGGCTCCAGCCCGGGGCCCCTGCGCCTCGGCCCGGGCAGACTAACCTTTCTGCGCCCGGCAGCCTCCCTGGGTGAGCACGGCGAGGATCCACAGGACGAGGAGCCCCGCGGCCCCCGACGGTCCCCCGCCCAGCATTACTGCAGCCTGCAGTCCGAGTGCATGCTGCCCGCTCCGGGGACCCGGCTCCCCCGCCTCGAACCCTGGATCCTCCCGGGGACCGGCGTCGGTGCTCCGGCCTCAAACCCTGGACTCGTCCCGGGGACCGGCGACGGCTCTCCGGCGGGTTATAGTGGTTTTTCTTCACGGATCCAGTGTGTTAAAGGTGCTCTGCTCCCAAACACGGCCGATCCGAGCAGCTACTTCCTTCCCCCGATAGACGCTCCGCCCCGGACCAGGAACTGGAGACCGAGAGAGGGAGAGAGGGAGAGAGGCCCCCATGTGGTCCCATGTGGCCCCATGTGGTCCCATGTGGCCCCATGTGGTCCCATGTGGCCCCATGTGGTCCCATGTGGCCCCATGTGGTCCCATGTGGCCCCATGTGGTCCCATGTGGCCCCATGTGGTCCGGGGCATATATGCATATGTATTTTTAATATATAATATATATTTTAATATATCATAATGTGATATATTTAGTTTATTAATACATATATATATATATATATATATATATATATATATATATATATATATATATATATATATATATATATATATATATATTTTTGTATATAATATTATTATTATTATTAGGCTCAGAAATACTTGATATATATATCATCATATATATATATATATATATATATATATATATATATATATATATATATATATATATATATATATATATATATATATATATATATATATAAAATGGCATGCCGTTCAGGAAATTAATATTTGAATATATTGAATGAACCCCGAATATATTGAATGAACCTTGAATATATTTAATGAACCTTGAATATATTTAATGAACCTTGAATATATTGAATGAACCCCTGAATATATTGAATGAACCTTGAATATATTGAATGAACCTTGAATATATTGAATGAACCTTGAATATATTGAATGAACCTTGAATATATTGAATGAACCTTGAATATATTGAATGAACCCCCGAATATATTGAATTAACCTTGAATATATTGAATTAACCTTGAATATATTGAATGAACCTTGAATATATTGAATGAACCTTGAATATATTGAATGAACCTTGAATATATTGAATGAACCTTGAATATATCGAATGAACCTTGAATATATCGAATGAACCTTGAATATATTGAATGAACCTTGAATATATTGAATGAACCTTGAATATATTGAATGAACCCCCGAATATATTGAATTAACCTTGAATATATTGAATTAACCTTGAATATATTGAATGAACCTTGAATATATTGAATGAACCTTGAATATATTGAATGAACCTTGAATATATTGAATGAACCTTGAATATATTGAATGAACCCTGAATATATTGAATGAACCCTGAATATATTGAATGAACCCCTGAATATATTGAATGAACCTTGAATATATTTAATGAACCTTGAATATATTGAATGAACCTTGAATATATTCAATGAACCTTGAATATATTGAATGAACCTTGAATATATTGAATGAGCCCCCGAATATATTGAATTAACCTTGAATATATTGAATGAACCTTGAATATATTCAATGAACCTTGAATATATTGAATGAACCTTGAATATATTGAATGAACCTTGACTGACGTCATCATTACCACCATCTTATACATCATATTTGCTGCTGCTGCAAATATGAGCCAGTCGGCTCGCAATCTAGCCACAGAAACCAGAGAAAAAAAAGTTTATTGTGATAGTTTGTTGTGGCTGGTGTCGGCCAAGCTGAGTCTCTGTGACATGTATTCCGGTTGTGAACTGGCATCACCATGACCCAAAACATGGATAAAGTTACTCCACTGTTGAGCTTTCTACGAAATCGCGGTGTACCAGAAGAGTTCCTCTCACGCATGGAACAAGAACATGTAAGTGTAGAAAACTTCTTGTAAAAACTCTATTTCACTGCTGTCAAGGCTCATTCATGCAGCTAGTATAAGTTAGTTAACTTAGTCAGCCAGCCGGGGTTACCGGGTAACACCGGTATTATGCCGAGTTTTGCATCCCTGCCGCAAATTACCATGTGATTTCTATCAAACTTTGATTTTAAAGTGTCATTACTGAGTGTTATGGGGTTGAGTTTTGCTGCACGGTGACGCAATTCTCGGCAGGGATGCAAAACTCGGCATAACACCGGTGCAGTAACTACAATTACCAGGAGAAAGAGATGCTGCTGTTTCAAGATTTATTTACTTGTAATGAGAAGATAAATCTTGTTCCATTGGCAGATTTTTTCTACTTATTTCAAGTGAAAATCTACTTGAAACAGCTGAAAATTGTCAAATAACAAGTTATTTTTCTGGTAATGAGTCTTGTTTTAAGTGTAATGAGATTTTTTTTTTACTAAAAATGAGACATTTTAACTAGAAATAAGACAAATATTCTTGTTAAGATTTTGAGTTTTTGCAGTGTGAAATGCATCAGTAAATAAAAGGGTTAAAAGAGAGTCTCAGCAGCCCTGGTGCATTGTGGGAGATTGCTTCACAGGTGAGGAGGGAGAGCTGAAGCCTCTCCATGTTTGGTTCTCACCTGAGAGTAGAAAGCAGGCGTGGCCCTGGAAGGAGGAGAAGGAGGAGGAGAAGGAAGAGAAGAAGGAGGGCGGACGACACGGGGTTTCTGGGGATTTCCTGTCATGTTCTAACAGAACCAGACGGACCCGGAGCTGCCACTCACTCACCGCTTTCCCACCAAACCGGTTCCAGGGCTGGTTCTGGTTTTTTTTTAACCAGAAAAGGCCAAACTGAACAAAAAGCACACAAAGAGTGCGTTTACATGGGAAGTTTAATTCCTCTTTAATTCAAAATTAAAATTAAATCCGATTTAAAATGAGTAAAAATGACCATGTAAACACCTAATTCTGAATGAAAATGGCCATTCCGAATTAAACTTAATTCCGAAGTAAGTGGCTGGTTTATTCCGATTTTAAATCCGAATAGAATAATTCCGCGATCATGTATACACTCATTCTGCTTTAAATGATTTCCGGTCTTTCTGCGCTGCTCGTTCCCTCGCCCGTCTGTCTCCATGACGCTTATATTCCGCGCTGGGCTTGTTTTCCAAGGCAGGCGGAAGCAGCAGCGGGATGACCGGGATGGGGGGGCACCGGGACCGCAGGCCAGCACGCAGCTCCCGAGGCTCCGGCCTGCAAACATGCACAAAAGAGAAAAAAGGGGACCAGCACAAGAAACTACAGGAGCGATGGACAAAAATGATAGCTATGAGATATTTATAATAAATAAAAATGGAAAGGGAGAAGAGAGGAAGGGAAGAGGAGAGGAACAGAAGGGTGAGAGGCACCGCCCAGCGGATCATGTCGGTGCCCCCCTGCAGCATAGGCCTATAGCAGCATATCTACCACCAAGCTATATTTGAGACTAACTATTATAGTCTTGTTCTATAGCTGCAACTATGACTACTGACTCTAACACACTAGAGTTTACACTACCTAGAGATTTACCAACACCAGCTAGAGGTTTACTAAACACTAACTATAGGCTTTACTAAACAGAAAGGTTTTAAGTTTAGTTTTAAAGGTGGAGGTGGTGTCAGCCTCCTTAACCCAGATTGGAAGTTGGTTCCAAAGTAATGGTGCCTGATAGCAGAACGCCTGCCCTCCAAATCTACATTTGGATACTCTAGGAACTACGAGTAAACCTGCACTCTGAGAACAGAGAGCTCTGCCAGGAACATAAGGCACTATCAGGTCTTGCAAATACTGCGGAGCTAAGCTGTTTTGGGCTTTATATGCAAGTAATAAAATTTTAAATTGGATTCTGAATTTTACAGGTAGCCAATGGAGCGACGCTAACACTGGAGAGATGTGGTCTCTCCTGCTGATTCCTGTCAGTACTCGTGCCGCTGCATTTTGGATCAGCTGGAGCTTAGTAAGGGGGCTGGACCAGTGGGGAAGTGACATCAATGCAGACCCTCTATAGCAAGACTGGGAGACAGAGACATTTTCCAATAAGAACTAATCTGGATGCAGCAAAGCATCATGGGAGGAGGAGGAGACAACCTGTCTTTTAGAGATGTGTCCACGGAGGAGCTACGTGGACCAAGTCCTGTTAGAGCGGATACCTGGTTGTTGCTGCAACTTTCACGCAAACACAGAGACGTAACTGGCGTTAGAGACGTAATGACGTGGCTCCTCTTAGCACCCGAGCTGTGGAAAAACAAACTGGTTCTCAGCTGGTTCCCAAGTTGAACGAGTTGTGAACCAGAACCAGCTCTGGAACCGGTTTGGTGGAAAAGGGGTGCAGTAAGTGTCATGTCATGTGAATCCACCTGGACGGGGGATCTGTGATGTCATCTGTGGGTTTCCTGCTGAGTGCTTGTGCAGACCCGTGTTGGGATGTGTCAGTCAGAGTCAGCATGTTTCTCCTTCAGACGTCCATTAGCTCGGAGAAGCCCGGACCGCTCCGTCCAGCGACAGGATGTTGTGGTCTTTAAGTGAAAATCCTGGCACGGAAGTAGCACCCGCATCACTTTGAGCCCTTCCCAGAGGATGATGGGTAATCTGAAGCCCCTCCATCCCCCACTAATGGCGCTTTTTCATTAGTACCTACTCAGCCCGACCCGCCTTGTATCGGTTTGGTTCTTTCCCACTAGGCAAGGGGTCGGCAACCCAAAATGTTGAAAGAGCCATATTGGACCAAAAACACAAAAAACAAATATGTCTGGAGCCGCAAAAAATGAAAAGTCTTGTATAAGCCTTAGAATGAAGGCAACACATGCTGCATGTTTCTATATTAGTCAGAACTGGGGGAAGATTTTTTTTCATTATGCACTTCGAGAAAAAAGTCGAAATGTCGAGAAAAAAGTCGAAATGTCAAGATTACAGTTTTTCACAATTGTTTAAACACATTTATTGGAACATCAGACACAATGTGCACAACCTGAAACTCATTTTTCAGGTGGCTGAACCAATCCTGCTGAACTCCAAGCACATTTACTGCTCTAAACTCAAATTCCCATTCCATACCACACATTTCTCACAACACTACACACAATTCCCAATACCCTGCACACTCTTCCTGAATTCCCTCTCTTGCTGATCACACAGAATACACAGTCAGTCACATTTCTAAACTCCAAAGGCTGTTGTGCAATATGCAATCAGCAATTTGCCATTGAATTCATATTCATTGATGAAGCGGGTTCAACCTTGTAAAAAGAAGGCGCCGAGGGAGGAATATCATCGGCCAGCGTGCCATCACAGAGGTCCCCGGCCAGCGTGGAGGGAACATAACAATGTGTGATGCCATCAATCACCACGGCGTCCTCCATCACCATGCCACCCTTGGCCCCTACAACACTGCACTTCTTCTAGCATTCCTGGACCAGCTCTACAATATCCTTGTCCAGCCAGACCAGATGGAGGACACAGACACTATATCTCCCTCCATACTCTCCCTTCCTCAACCCAATTGAGGAGTTTTTCTCTGCCTGGAGATGGAAGGTATATGAGAGAAATCCTCAGACACGGATCTCACTGCTGCAGGCCACGGAGGACACATGTGGCGATGTCACTGCTGAGGCCTGTCAAGGCTTCATGCGGCGTTGTAGGAGATTGTTCCCCCGCTGCTTGGCCAGGGAGAACATCGACGTGGACGAGGTCCTGTGGCCAGCCAGGGATGAAATGCAGGATGCAGCCTAATACTTTTGTTCTGTTTCTATTTTCTGTCAAGTTTTTATCCACAGCTTGCTGTGATGTCCAGTGGACTGCACATTTTGAGTCCAAATACTGTACTGTAAAAATATTATTTGTTGTTACAGTAAAGAATTGTGTGTTTTCTATTTGAGTAGCCTATACATAAGAATACTATATGGTGATAAACTACATCCAACAGCTGAAGGTGAAACACTGAACATACAAATGCATGATTCTACTGAGGCATTCATTCATTCATTCATATAGTGTTTTCCATTCATACTATAGTGTCTTCCATTCTGCACATCAGTGTTCAGTGGGTGCTTAGAAACGTCTACTCAAATGATGTATGTGTTTGACATTTGAGAAGGAAATACCATTTAGTGAAGAGTTAACACTGTTTTGAGGGTAGAGTGTGCTTTTGCAAGAGAAGTGTAGGATTTTGCATTTTGTGTGTGAGTTTTTTAATTTTTGTTTAGAGTTTTGAGAAAGTGAGGTAGTCAATCAGGAAATGTGTTTAAACAATTGTGAAAAACTGTAATACAATCTTGAGAAAAAAGTTGAAATTTCGAGAAAAAAGTCGAAATGTCAAGAAAAGTTGAAATGTTGAGAAAAAAGTCCAAATTTCGAGAAAAAAGTCGAAATGTCGAGATTAAAAAGGAAAGGAAAAAGGAAGAAAAAAAGAGAAAAAAAAGGAAAAAAGAAAAAAAGATTTTTGAAAAAGCTACAATATGTCACAGCAGCTTCGCTCCAACCTCCTACTTCTGCTATGGATTGTATTGGAAAAGAAACCAGGCCAAGCTGAGATGAGTAGAGTTAAGATGAGTAGAGTTGAGATGAGTAGAGTTGAGATGAGTAGAGTTGAGATGAGTAGAGTTAAGATGAGTAGAGTTAAGATGAGTAGAGTTAAGATGAGTAGAGTTAAGATGAGTAGAGTTAAGATGAGTAGAGTTAAGATGAGTAGAGTTAAGATGAGTAGAGTTAAGATGAGTAGAGTTAAGATGAGTAGAGTTGAGATGAGTAGAGCTGAGATGAGTAGAGCTAGGATGAGTAGAGTTAAGATGAGTAGAGTTAAGATGAGTAGAGTTAAGATGAGTAGAGTTAAGATGAGTAGAGTTAAGATGAGAAGAGTTAAGATGAGTAGAGTTAAGATGAGTAGAGTTAAGATGAGTAGAGTTAAGGTGAGTAGAGTTAAGATGAGAAGAGTTAAGATGAGTAGAGTTAAGATGAGTAGAGTTAAGATGAGTAGAGTTAAGATGAGTAGAGTTAAGATGAGTAGAGTTAAGATGAGTAGAGTTAAGATGAGTAGAAGATGAGTAGAGTTAAGATGAGTAGAGTTAAGATGAGAAGAGTTAAGATGAGTAGAGTTAAGATGAGTAGAGTTAAGATGAGTAGAGTTAAGGTGAGTAGAGTTAAGGTGAGTAGAGTTAAGATGAGAAGAGTTAAGATGAGTAGAGTTAAGATGAGTAGAGTTAAGATGAGTAGAGTTAAGGTGAGTAGAAGATGAGTAGAGTTAAGATGAGTAGAGTTAAGATGAGTAGAGTAAAGATGAGTAGAGTTAGGATGAGTAGAGTTAAGATGAGTAGAGTTAAGATGAGTAGAGTTAAGATGAGAAGAGTTAAGATGAGTAGAGTTAAGATGAGTAGAGTTAAGATGAGTAGAGTTAAGGTGAGTAGAGTTAAGATGAGTAGAGTTAAGATGAGTAGAGTTAAGATGAGTAGAGTTAAGGTGAGTAGAGTTAAGATGAGTAGAGTTAAGATGAGTAGAGTTGAGATGAATAGAGTTAAGATGAGTAGAGTTAAGATGAGTAGAGTTGAGATGAATAGAGTTAAGATGAGCCATAATACACTCCTTTTCCACCAGTGTCTCCCTGTCCTGGCGATGAGGTCGACCCCGACTGCAGGACATTTGAGGACATTTGAGGACGCCCCGCTGGAGACTTCAGGAATATCCACTTGTTATTCCCTGTAATACACCCCGGCCTGGCGAACGCCTGCGTGACGTAACCGCCCGTAACCATAGCAACCGCTGTGGCAACAAACACAGATCCTTAGCCTGTAGCTCCTGAGTAATCTGTTGGATGATTCAGTCACTATTGTTATTTTCTTTTTTTGTTCTCTGGATGTGTGTGTGTGTGTGTGTGTGTGTGTGTGTGTGTGTGTGTGTGTGTGTGTGTGTGTGTGTGTGTGTGTGTGTGTGTGTGTGTGTGTGTAGAGGGTGTAGAAGGAATGATCCAGTCCTTCATTCCTTCTCCTCCCTCTCTCTCTCTTTCACTTTTGCAGAAAGAAAAGTGAGAAGGACGTTTTCAGACTATGTGATCGTTTGGGAAAACTAGTCTTATTAAGAAATAATATGCTATATGTTGATACAAAACCACAGACTGTATAAGAAGAACTGGACACATCCTTTGTGACGTCATCCATAGGTTTCTGAAGGACATTTGAGGCTTTTTTCCATCTGATGGTGCAAACGCTCTGTAGTTCCACCACTGACCACTAGAGGGAGGTGTCGGCTCTTTGTCTGCAGCAAATGTTTCTGTGTTTCTACCTGTTTATCAGACATAACATTCTTATCCTATATGTTGGCCACCGTCACTATCTATCTATCTATCTATCTATCTATCTATCTATCTATCTATCTATCTATCTATCTATCTATCTATCTATCTATCTATCTATCTATCTATCTATCTATCTATCTATCTATCTATCTACACTGATACAAATATTGTGCTTGATCTACTTTAAAATAACAAGTCAGCTTTTTGCACGAGATTATTATGTAGATCAAGAAAGACTAATCTTTGTATAAACTACTTAATTGTATCTATGTAATAATACATTTAGCAAGTACAATCAACTTAATTGTGTTAAGTTTACTTTATTTATCAAAATTAAGTTGACTTTACTTGCAAATTAATTTTGTACATACTAAAAATGAAGTAGTTTATACAAAGACTAATCTTTCTTGATCTACATAATAATTTCATGCAAAAAAGTTGCCTTAATTTTTTTAAAAGCAGATCAAGCAAGATATTTTTTACTGTTGTGTTCTACTTAAACAAATAAAGCATTTCGTTTCATCTAAACGTTGGTCAATCTGCCCAATAGATTAAAATTGTTAAAGGAAAAGTAAATACAACAAAATCATTACTGGTTGTTTGTGTGTAAATGAAAAGATTGCCTGGGATTACATAAATAAATGCTGCTTGTTAAGGAAAAAATGCACGATGTCTTATTTTTTGAACGAATGCAGATTAAGTTCAAAACTAGATGAATTCATGCAAAGCAACAAACTTCATCATCTATCTATCTATCTATCTATCTATCGTCGTTTCTATTTAGTTTCAAACTGGAATATGAAATGTTGGCATTTGGATCAGAGTAATCTGATCGCCGTAGCAACACTCATTATTTACTCATTATTTTCCTGATCAGGTTTGATTAATTTATTGAGCCATTTATTTACAATAATATAACAAAGTAGTTAAATATTAACAGATGAATTAATGACCAGATTTAATGAAACATTGAAATAATTAGATCAGATTTTATTTTTTGTTTTGGATTCATTTATTTCATTTCAATCAAGTAATAAAATTAATCAGTGTAGAAATGTAAACATTAATTTGATAAACAAATATAAAGAAAATTAGTTTAATCAGTAAAGAGTATTAAATTAAAGGCCGGCCACCATGATGTGAATAATTAAATAAGAAGCAATTTTAAAAGCAAATTTATCTCGTTAAAACCGTATTTTAAAACCAGAACCATCACATCCAGGCGACTTCGTCAGCCCAATCCGGGTGTAAACCAGTGCTGGTTGCCATGGTAACGAGTTCAAACCAGCAGCAGGCCTTAACAGGAATTAGTGGTTGTAAATAATACATGGATACAATAAAACTAATTTAAACAGAGTTCAATATCTTTTAAAAAAATAAAGTGCTGTCATAATTGATTTTCTTTAAAACACAAACACATTTAACAGGCCTGAATTAACAATTGAAGACTTTTACAGGTGGTTAATTTAACTGGCTTTAAAGATTTTCTGCAACTAATAATCTCGACTCTCAACGTTTAGATGTTGTCGAGTTCTGGGAGTTTAAACTGGAATATCTGATCTCTGGCGCTGATGAAGAGACGTTGATTATTCAGCAGCTGATTATTCAGCAGCTGAACCTCTCTTAACATGTTCAAACATATGTTAAAATCAGTTTTCACAGAACAATGTCATTATTTTTAATCAAGTACCATTATTTGTCATGAATTATTTTTAGCTTTCTGATCCTTGTATGTTTTATGTTTATTTGTTTCTTGTTTTGATATGTTTTTATTTTTTTTTTTAAGTTACTTGTCCTTGTATGTATTTTCTTTTATATGAAACTGAATTTATTTTTCTGCTGCCATCTTGACCAGGACTCCCTGGCAGAAGAGATATTGTATCTCAATGGGACTTTCCTGGATAAATAAAAGATAAATAAAAAAAATGTAATAAAATTATTCAGCAGCTGATTTTTCAGCAGATGTGACCATGAAGATAAATAACCGCAGAGGGAGTTTCCTCTGGAAGCAGCGAGACAGCGCCGCCGTGTGGCCGGTCCGGGTTATAACCAGTAGGGTTATAATCAGTCTGGGCTTAAAAAAAGAAATCCAGCAATAAATGTAAAGTATGTTAAATAAAGATGCACTAATATTTATGAATCTGAACACATCAGAAGTGCAAATGCCCAGCTGGTTGCCCAGGACGACGGCTCCAGTTCCGTCCATCACTGTTCTGGTTTCTGGATTTTCTTGTGGAATTTCTCAGATTCTTGCAAAACTAACTCCAGAGTTTATTACTGTGTTTCTTCAGAGAAGAAGATAAAAATTAATATAAGCAAATAAAAATAAGATAGTCAGCCTGCAGCAAACATTGGCCGTTGTCCATGTCGCACAAATCCAACAAGAAACAGCCGGTAAAGTATTTAAATGTCACCAGCAGAACCAGCCGTGACAGGTGTTGGTCTGGAAGGACAAAGTTCTGATAATCTCTCTTCAGAAACCTCTGGACGACGTCACCAGAGCTTTGTCCAGTTTTTCTTCTGCCATCCATCATCTCAACAGTTTAAAATCAGAATGTCGTTTATTCAACTGCTTGTAAAACTCTTTACATTCCATCTCTTTGATTTCAAGCAGTACAAAAATACACTTGTCTGAAACTGTTTTTTTATAGACTTTTAAGTGGCTTTGAAAGCAGGTTCATGGAGATAAAGGGTTAAAAGGTCATAGAACCTGGTCCAGGTGAGCCAGGTCTCTGATTAGTTCAGACAGACGTGACTTTTTATTTTAGTTTTTATTTTTCTGCTTGTTTCTGTTGTCATCAACGCAGCCGTGACGGACAGAAGAAGGTAGAACCGTGTTTGTGTCCAAATGTCTGAATGTGTGTGTGAGGAGGAGGTGAATTACGTCCTCCGTCCTCAATCTGTCACCTGGACCTGAACGGTTCTGCTTTTGGACGGTTTGTGGTTTCAGGGACTCGGAGAGAAATGTTTTGGTTTTTTTAAGCTGCCAGTTTCCTCTTGTTTCTTGTTCTGGGTAAACGACGCGGCCGGAGGACGTGGTCTCCTGCAGGAGAACGTGGCTGGTGGTCCAACCGGGGGACGAGCATCAACCTCAGGGTGAGTCTCCCAGGCAGGGGCGGCTCCAAAACTGTTTCCTAGAGGGGCCAGAGGGGGCCACTTCAATTCTTGGGGTGGAACCAAAACTAAAAGCCATCATTACAGACTTTATTATACTGTTGTAGTATACAGGCTCAGAAATACTTTTTTTTTTTTTTTTTTACTTTCTAACTATTGGTAAAAACCAATATAAAAAACCAAACCAATATATATATATATATATATATATATATATATATATATATATATATATATATATATATATATATATATATATATATATATATATATATATATATATATATATATATATATATATATATGCATTTTTAATATATCATATAAATCATATATATTTTAATATATCATATATATTTATTTTATTAATATGTACGGTATATTCAATTCAATTCAATTTTATTTATATAGCGTCTAATACAACAGATCTCTAGACGCTTTCCAGAGATCCAGAACATGAACATAAACATTAACATAAACATAAACCCCTGAGCAATTATTACATAAACAATGGCAGGTAAAAACTCCCATAGTGGGAGAAAAGCCTTAAGCCAAACAGTGGCAAGAAAAACTCCACTTTAGGAGGAAAGAAACCTTGACCAGGACCAGGCTCATAAGGGGGGACCCTCCTGCCGAGGGCCAGACTGGGGAGTCGGGGACGTCAGCAGCACAGCAGGCAGGTGGAAGCAGCAACGCCCGCCCTCCAAATCTACATTTAGATACTCTAGGAACTACGAGTAAACCTGCACTCTGGGAGCGGAGAGCTCTGCCAGGAACATAAGGCACTATCAGGTCTTGCAAATAATGCGGTGCTAAGCCGTTTTGGGCTTTATACGCAAGTAATAAAATTTAAAATTGGATTCTGAATTTTACAGGTAGCCAATGGAGCGACGCTAACACTGGAGAGACGTGGTCTCTCCTGCTGATTCCTGTCAGTACTCGTGCTGCTGCATTCTGGATCAGCTGGAGCCTATTCAGCAAATTACTTGGACATCCTGCTAATAACACATTACAGTAATCTAGTCTAGAAGATACAAACGCATGAACTAGTTTTTCTGCATCCCTCTGCGAGAGGATTTTCCTAATTTTTGCAATATTACGGAGATGGAAAAACGCTATTTTACAAACCTGATTAACATATGGTTTAAACGACAAATCCTGATCGAAAACAACACCAAGGTTTCTCACAGTTGCACTGGAAGCCATCACAACACCATCTAGTCCCTTCCTAAGATGCTCTGGACCAAGAATGATAACCTCTGTTTTATCTGAATTTAGAAGCAAGACATTTCTGGACATCCAGTCCTTGATGTCTCTAAGACATGCCTGAAGTTTAACCAACGGTTCTGTCTCATCCGGCTTCATAGACAAATAGAGCTGCGTATCATCAGCATAACAATGAAAGTGTATGCCGTGATTCTGGATTATACTTCCCAATGGCTGCATGTATAAACTGAACAAGATTGGCCCTAGCACTGAACCCTGTGGAACACCATAACAGACCCTTGACTGTTCTGAAGAAACCTCATGTACATGAACAAACTGGAACCTGTCAGATAGATATGATTTAAACCAACGTAGAGCTGTCCCTTTAATCTCAACAACATATATTTGTATATATATATACAAAGTTGGGTGAATGAGAGGGCCATATCAATAATTTACTGTCTCCCTACATTTTGCTTTTCTTAACAATCTCAAAGGATGTTTTCAAAGTGTTTCTCAAAATTGTATTACCTTCTTGTCTTTACGTGGCCCAGTGGCCTAATGGATAAGGCATCAGCCTCCGGAGCTGGAGATTGTGGGTTCAAGTCCCATCTGGGTCGTAACAGTTCAGTAAAGCTTGTTGATGAAACATTGAAAGCTTTGCTGGTAATTTAGAAACTGTGAAATTATATCCTAACAGAAATTTTAAGCCACCCCGCAGATCTTTTTTCCAGCGATGGATGTCTACAGCGTCTACGGAGAGTAATCTGCATCTTCCAGGTTCAGGACAGAGGGCTCCTGTTCCCGTCGGGGGTAAAAACACACACCGGTCACGCTGGTCTCCTCCGGACAAACCTCCGTCTCAGCATCCGGACGAGTCCTGGCCTCGTCTCCCTCCTCCGTGCTGCTCCATCAGCTGACCTTTGACCCCGGCCTCAGCTTTGATATCTGGATGCAGATTTCCAGTTCCAGTGTTGAAGGAACCGTCTCCTCCTCACCTGATTATTTATCCGTGTCCGTGTGGGTGTTTCCCCCCCGTGGGTGTTTTCTTTCCCTCCTCTTCTCACTTCTGGACTTTTTCCAGTATTTATTTTCAGTTTTGAGCCGCCGCCGACGCGGCGTGACCACCGTGAAGGATCGTTATCGCCGCTCTAAGCTGGTGGTCCTGCAGGCCGGCGAACCGTCGCCTCACAGGGCCGAGGCTTCGCCTGCCGGCTAACGAGCCGGAGCCCCGACGGACCAGTCCATCATTTCAAGTTTATTTATTTATAACCCACTTTAACAACAACGGCTGACCAAAGTGCTGGACAAGTGAAAGACAAATAAAAACAAAACAGGAAAATGTAAAACATAAAACACATAAATTAAATACAACAATCATGGCGAGTTAAAAGTACGGAGTATTAGGGCCATGCAGCAAAAAATATTTGAGAGGGGAAGATTTTTCTTAACGGAAGCGTAATGCTGCCACCCCAGAAAAATAAAAAAAGATCAATATCACGTTATAACGTGAAAAGTTTATTGTTATAACGTGATATTTTTCACGTTATTACAATATACAAACTTATCACGTTATAACGTGATAATTTATTGTTAGAACAATAAACGCTTCACGTTATAACTGATATTTTTTTATTTGTCTTGGGTGGCAGCATTACGCTTCCGTATTTTTTTTTATTGTGCACTTCGAGAAAAAAGTCGAAATGTCAAGATTAATGTTGAAATACAATTTTTATGAATAAAGTAGAAATTTTGACTTTTTTCTCAACATTTCGGCTTTTTCTCGAAGTGCATAATGAAAAAAAAACGTCCTCGTTTAAAATATTATTTTTATTTTTCTCCTGCCTGACCCTAATACTCTTCTGTATAAAACCTAGTGAGTAAAAATGATGCCTTTGTACAAAAGATCGATTTTCCGATTCTAAATCGATTCTCATATTAATTCCTAAAAATCCATTCATATGTCGAAAGATCGATTTAATTTTTTTTGGGTATTTTTTTGTTTATCCCCAAAAAATGAATGTTTTGTTTTGTTGGACACGAGAATAACTGGGGCCATGTTTTTGTCTTTATATATGTTTAAAGGTATGAAAACATTAAAGTTTTCAGTTATAATTGCATAAATTGTCTATATTTCATTACTTTATATACTGTCTTGGAGTTACATTTGCATAAAATGCTAAAAACCCAATTCTCAAAAATTAAAAACCGAAATAGGCCGAAAATGGAACAAATAAAACCGATTTGATCCGTCTCTGTTTCCTCCCTGGATCTGTTTGGTAATTCTTCCCCACGATGTTTCTGAAAGCAGTTCTATCAGCATTCTGGGAGCTGATTGGTCCTTACAGCATCATTAGCTGCAATACTTGCTGTTGAATCTCAATATAATACTAGTATTAATATGTTGCAGAACTACAGTCATATCATTCATGTAACAGTTCAAAAAACAGTTGGTTTTTTTATGACCAACTTTTTATTGATTTTCAAAGTAATTTCCCATGCGAGGTAGGATAACAATGAAGAAAAAAAAAAATATATATTTCAAACAATATTCAAGAGCATCAACATTTCAAACATATACTTGTATCAGTATAAAATTTATCAAAAGACGATGCTCAGCAATTTTAATGTACACTGAAATCCACCCCTCCCCACCCAATGACTGCACAAACAAGCTCAAAAAACAGTTTTAATAACACTAACCCAAATCGATATCGGAATCGAATCGAATCAAATCTTGATCATCGATTCTGAATCTTAAGAATCGGAATCGAATCGATTCTTGTCATTTGAATCGATCCCCAGTCCTAGATGCAACGGCGTTACACGACGCAGGAACTGCAGTAGACGGTTCTGTTGCAGATGCTGCTGTTTTTGGAGGTAACAATTATTCCTTTTAAAAAAAACTACACGTGCAACCGTCAGCTTGGACCAGTAAAGTAGTGTTTGGTGTTCAGTACTTTCACCTCACAGTCAGAAGGTTTCTGGTTCAGATCCTCATGTTTTTTCTGGCCCCCCCTTAGTCCTAACGCCTGCATGTTGGCTCGATTGACGAACCCTAATGGTGCGTGAGAGAGTGTGAGGTTGGTTTAAGGTTGGTGTCGGTCTGTGTGTGGCCCGGTGAGGAGACGGAGACCCGTCCGGCCCGTCCCTCACGTCCCGCCTGGAGACGGCGTGACGAGGCCCCAGATCTCCGGATCAGTATATGTAGGTTATAGAAAACAAGTTCGGTCAAATTGCCTGATAACTTTAATATCATTGCGCTGGATCAACTGCCAGGTGGTAACCACGACAACGGAGATTCAGAGAAGAAGAGCCGACTGCACTCATAGATTTAGCAAGAAATCTGAGTTATTTTACAGACTGCCGAAAAATAAGCTTAAGAGAGACAAATGGATCGCTGCAATTCACAGAAACGGTCAAATCATAAAGTTCGGTGTCCTCATCACTTTAATTTCTACAACAAATCCTGCCTTGAAGTCGGACCAAGCGTCAAGACTTTTGTCTGCCTTCAAGCTTTGCTTCGTGTATTTCCCCGGCGTAGAAATTAAGTACATATAAATATCAGGAAACTGGATTGGTGTCCAAATATTAATGTCCATGGACCACTGGTTCTTGGTAACTGTACCAAATATTAATGTCCATGGACCACTGGTTCTTGGTAACTGTACCAAATATTAATGTCCATGGACCACTGGTTCTTGGTAACTGTACCAAATATTAATGTCCATGCACCACTGGTTCTTGGTAACTGTACCAAATATTAACGTCCATGGACCACTGGTTCTTGGTAACTGTACCAAATATTAATGTCCATGGACCACTGGTTCTTGGTAACTGTACCAAATATTAATGTCCATGGACCACTGGTTCTTGGTAACTGTACCAAATATTAATGTCCATGGACCACTGGTTCTTGGTAACTGTACCAAATATTAATGTCCATGGACCACTGGTTCTTGGGGTAACTGTACGGGTCACTGTCAAGTCCAACTGACGCTAATTTAAGCCCAGAATCGGCTGTTATCCCGTCTTCTCCACTAGTTGCAGATATTTTTGCTGATGTTTTACCACTCAGTGCTAGTAAGAGGGTCCAGTGGGGAAGTGAAGTCAATGCATACCCTCTATTTAATCATTCATTATTTAGTTAGTTTTTGTGGTTTGAACATAAACCCCGAAGCAATTATTACATAAACAATGGCAGGTAAAAACTCCCATAGTGGGATAAAAGCCTTAAGCCAAACAGTGGCAAGAAAAACTCCCCTTTAGGAGGGAAGAAACCTTGAGCAGGACCAGGCTCATAAGGGGGGACCCTCCTGGGGGGTCGGGGACGTCAGCAGCACACAGCAGGCAGGTGGAAGCAGCAACGGGATGACCGGGGGTGGGGACCGCAGGCCAGCACGCAGCTCCCGAAGCTCCGGCCCAATCAGCAAGTCCCAGGTTGGGGTTCAGGGTCGGGGAAAGGTTGAGAAGGGGCGGGGTCAGGGAGAGGAGTCTTGACAGACAAACCTCTCCCCCGGCTGACCGGGCTGTTACCCTGCCCCTCTCACTCCCACGCTGCAGGATCCGGTGTTTTGCATTCAGAGATGCTCTTCGCCACCGGCAGAGGATGCTGCACCATGTACAAAAGAGAAAAAAGAGAAGAAAAGGGGGGGCCAGCACAAGAAACTACAGCAGCGATGGACAAAAATGATAGCAATGAGATACTTATGATAAATAAAAATCGAAATGGAGAAGAGAGGAAGGGAAAAGGAGAGGAGAAGAAGGGTGAGAGGCACCGCCCAGTGGATCATGTCGGTGCCCCCTGCAGCATAGGCCTATAGCAGCATATCTACCACCAAGCTATATTTGAGACTAAAGACTGAAATATGGTTCTGCGTCAAAACGACGCTGTGCCTACGGCGTGTGGTTTGGGTCGACGCAGACCACACGCCGTCACCTGCGGCGTCACTGACGTGCACCTCCCGAAAATTGTAACTACGCGTCGAGGCGACGCAGACCACACGCAGACGGAGAGGGCTGTGATTGGTTCGCTTGGAAGCAACGCATTTCCGGTTTCCGGTTTGAAGCAGTAGTGAACTTTCAGGGCTCTTTTCTTCATTTATGTGCGATTTTTTTTGTTTTGGTTTTTTGCACAATAGTTGTCCTTATCTTTTTGATTCACTGTGACCGGAAAAAGTCGGATAAACCATTCAGAAAAAGATCGCTAACTAGCGGTCGCGGGGGGTACTGCACCGCAACGAAATGGAGTGACGGAGAAGTCCGAAGGTTCACGAAGGCGTCACGGCGACGGCGTGTGCTCTGCGTTGGTGTGACGCAGAAACTTAATTCAGCCTTAACTATTATAGTCTTGTTCTATAGCTGCAACTATGACTACTGACTCTAACACACTAGAGTTTACACTACCTAGAGATTTACCAACACCAGCTACAGGTTTACTAAACACTAACTATAGGCTTTACTAAACAGAAAGGTTTTAAGTTTAGTTTTAAAGGTGGAGGTGGTGTCAGCCTCCTTAACCCAGATTGGAAGTTGGTTCCAAAGTAATGGTGCCTGATAGCAGAACGCCCGCCCTCCAAATCTACATTTAGATACTCTAGGAACTACGAGTAAACCTGCACTCCGAGAATGGAGAGCTCTGCCAGGAACATAAGGCACTATGAGGTCTTGCAAATAATGCGGAGCTAAGCCGTTTTGGGCTTTATACGCAAGTACCGGTAATACAATTTTAAATTGGATTCTGAATTTTATGTTGCTAATTGTTGATTACGTTTATTTTGGTATTTAACCATGCTTTTATTTTGAAGGTACTGGGAAGCTGGAGCGCACTGCATGAGTTTACATATAGGGGCCGTTTGATTTGATTCAGTTTATTATAGATATACATTTATTATAGATAGATATTTATTATATTGATACTTTTGAGTTTTTTAATAATTCACCTGGAGGACAAATAGCTACTACACCATTGTCTCAGGTGTCTTCGGTCTGTGGTCAGTCTGACTGTATGAGGGTTAAAATGGCCCCTCGTCTGTCGGGGTTGGGGGTTCTCCTCCTCCGGGGTCCAGCTGGTGTTCCAGATGTGTTTCCTTGCTGACGGGCACCTGACGGACCCTCCGGTGTGACTGCCATCGCCTTCTACATGGTCTGGACTATCGCTGCTGCAGACGTGCCAGTAATGGACAGATGTTGCATTATTAAACAGAGAAAAGCGTCTCCATGGTGACGACGATCCACTGCATCAATACCTTCCACAGCTGGTTTATTCTGGTTTTACTGAACACATTTGTTGCTTGAAATCAAATTAAAATGACAAAATGAAACGTTTTCATTGTGAAAATGTATATATTTTTTTAGGTTTTACCGAATTTTTCTGTCTCGTTTCTACTTATCTTCTAAAAGTAAAAGGAAGATGCTGTTGCAGTGGTACTAACCCAGACACACACACACACACACACACACACACACACACACACACACACACACACACACACACACACACACACACACACACACACACACACAGGGACCTCCAGAACGATGACCTCTGGACCTCTGAGTGTGCAGATATTGCAGTTTATTTGTTCTGTCTTTCACATCGTTCAAACAGCCATAAAATATGTTTCTTTCCACGTCTGAAAAAGTCACACCAGAACAACCCGACGTTTTAAAGATCTGAGCTCCGTCGGAGCCTCCCGCTGTTGTGGGGAGAAGAAAAACAGATGCATTTTCCTCCCAATCACCTCACTTTCTCTAAAACAAACAGCAGAAAGTCCTGGACTCGTTCGTCCGAGCGGTGAAAACTTGTTGTGTGTTGGAGTAATGATGAATTTGCTCGGGTGTTTACGACCGGGAGGGGGGGTTGGGGGTTCATGCAGAATGAAAAGAAAATACACGGCACCTGGGCAAGGAATGTGTCCACACAACGCAGAGGAGGATTCTGGGTAGTCGGGCAGCTGCCGCCCGGGTCAGGACCGAGGCTCCGGGCCTAAAACTGGGTTTCCTGAAAGCTTCAGACAAGAAAAGTGGAAATGAAGAAGAAAGGAGCGACCTTCCGTCGCCATGACGACCGTAAAGTGATGATACGTACCTGATAACCGGTCCTGGGGGGGGGGTGCCCCGACCTGAGAGTTCATCCACGTGTTGTCTCTCTTAACCTTATTTCTCGGCAGTCTGTAAAACGATAACTCCAATTTCTTGCTAAATCTGTGACTATGTTTACATGCAGTCAAAATTCGGGTTATTGCTAATATTCCGGTTACTGAAACATTCGGAATATTCCGTTTACATGGTAATTAATCATTTGGGATATCTGGATCAAACCAGCGACGCACGGAGAACGTGATGACGCAAAGCCCGTCATTTCCGCTTCTTCTTCCTGTATCTAAATTCAAAACAAATCCTGCTTCGCGCAACTTTTCGCTCGCCTTCTTTTAAATCTGGCTATCCCCGTACTTTCTACCGTCTACAAATGCAGAAATGTTCATATCTTTCATTACATTTATGAAGTGATTAGTCTCCTCCTGGTCTTGTGTTTCTCTAGTGTGTTAGAGTCAGTAGTCATAGTTGCAGCTATAGAACAAGACTATAATAGTTAGTCTCAAATATAGCTTGGTGGTAGATATGCTGCTATAGGCCTCTGCTGCAGGGGGGACCGACATGATCCACTGGGCGGTGCCTCTCACCCTTCTTCTCCTCTCCTCTTCCCTTCCTCTCTTCTCCATTTCCATTTTTATTTATTATAAGTATCTCATAGCTATCATTTTTGTCCATCGTTCCTGTAGTTTCTTGTGCTGGCCCCCCTTTTTTTCTCTTTTGTGCATGTTTGCAGGCCGGAGCTTCGGGAGCTGCGTGCTGGCCTGCGGTCCCGGTCCCCCCACCCCCGGTCATCCCGCTGCTGCTTCCACCTGCCTGGCCTTCGGCAGGAGGGTCCCCCCTTATGATCCAGGTCCTGCTCAAGGTTTCTTCCCTCCTAAAGGGGAGTTTTTCTTGCCACTGTTTGGCTTAAGGCTTTTCTCCCACTAGGGGAGTTTTTACCTGCAATTGTTTATGTAATAATTGCTCGGGGGTTTATGTTCTGGGTCTCTGGAAAGCGTCTAGAGACAACATCTGTTGTATTAGAAGCTATATACATAAAATTGAATTGAATTGAAATGAATTGAATTGTGTTTCTCCATGTTTATAAGAACTTCCTGGACTCAAAAGACCAGGATTCCTTGTGAACAGATTATGCGCAGAAAACAAATTCATGTTCCGTTTGATGGGGAAATCCCGTTTGGCGTTTACATGACCCAATATTCGGGTTTTAAAAGGAGTAACCCAGGGGTCATATTGGGGTTTTTAAAAACCAGAATATGAGCAAATTCGGGTTATTCAAAGGGGTTATTGGTGTTTACATGGCCGTGCAAATTCGGGTTATTGCCAATATTCAGGTTTTAAAAGGGTTATTGACTGTATGTATGTTTACTGTATGTAAACGCGTCAATGAGTCAATGAGTACAGTCGATCGCACAACAGCTCTTTCCCATTTTAGATGTTTTCCAGTTGCTCAAACTGAAAGTTTACGCTGACACTCAGTCTTTCTACCACTCAGTCTTTCTGACACTCAGTCTTTCTGACACTCAGTCTTTCTAACACTCAGTGGGCGTAACCCGCTGTGAAGTCGCATCTGTGACGTCATGCGCATTCCCTCTATAATGCAAAAGTGACAAATAGCTCCAACAGATAGTTACGGGAGACGCTTCAGATGAACATGTCACCATGAAAACGCCACAACTCAAAAAACAAGGTCTGATGTTCACAGTTCAGTTAATTAGTATTTATTATTGCTTTTGTCATCTTCCAGGCATTTCTGTGACCATTGTGGTGTTTTTTCTTTATTTAATGTAAGATGACGACATCTGTCCACATCTGTAGCTACATCACCACTAAAGAATGTTTGGTACAATCTGAAAACGCTGCTTCAGACTAATTACAAGTATTTAAACCAGTTTCAGATCATCAGGTTGTTTTCTTGACATTTTTCTCACGTTTGTCGTCCTCTCTCTCCTCATTGCTGCGTTCCAGAATCTCAGGTTTTTTCTCCGTTTATCACCAGATGGGGGTTTGTCTCACTAATGAACAGTTTTCACCCCTCCATGTGTGGCGTCCCACAATGCCATCTGTTTGTCTCGGGTCAACACCGAGTCCTGCCAGCATTCCTCGCATACTGTCACCTCTCTGCAGAATACCCACAATGCAGCGGTGTTGACGGGACCTGTCTGCAGCTCCATCGTTACTGCAATGTCAGCATCAGGAGGTCGTGAGATTAAAGCTGACGTCACAAGGAAAGTTCCTCGGAAGAGCTCCACAACTGCAGCGTAGGCTGTTGAAGGACTCATATATGGTCCAGTTTCCTGGTGTAATATGGTCCAGTTTCCTGGTGTAACATGGTCCAGTTTCCTGGTGTAATATGGTCCAGTTTCCTGGTGTGATGTGGTCCAGTTTCCTGGTGTAATATGGTCCAGTTTCCTGGTGTAATATGGTCCAGTTTCCTGGTGTAATGTGGTCCAGTTTCCTGGTGTAATATGGTCCAGTTTCCTGGTGTAATGTGGTCCAGTTTCCTGGTATAATATGGTCCAGTTTCCTGGTGTAATATGGTCCAGTTTCCTGGTGTAATATGGTCCAGTTTCCTGGTGTAATATGGTCCAGTTTCCTGGTGTAATATGGTCCAGTTTCCTGGTGTAATGTGGTCGAGTTTCCTGGTGTAATGTGGTCCAGTTTCCTGGTGTAATGTGGTCCAGTTTCCTGGTGTAATATGGTCCAGTTTCCTGGTGTAATGTGGTCCAGTTTCCTGGTGTAATATGGTCCAGTTTCCTGGTGTAATGTGGTCCAGTTTCCTGGTGTAATGTGGTCCAGTTTCCTGGTCCAATATGGTCCAGTTTCCTGGTGTAATATGGTCCAGTTTCCTGGTGTAATATGGTCCAGTTTCCTGGTGTAATATGGTCCAGTTTCCTGGTGTAATATGGTCCAGTTTCCTGGTGTAATGTGGTCCAGTTTCCTGGTCCAGTTTCCTGGTGTAATATGGTCCAGTTTCCTGGTGTAATATGGTCCAGTTTCCTGGTGTAATATGGTCCAGTTTCCTGGTGTAATATGGTCCAGTTTCCTGGTGTAATATGGTCCAGTTTCCTGGTGTAATGTGGTCCAGTTTCCTGGTGTAATGTGGTCCAGTTTCCTGGTGTAATATGGTCCAGTTTCCTGGTGTAATATGGTCCAGTTTCCTGGTGTAATGTGGTCCAGTTTCCTGGTCCAATATGGTCCAGTTTCCTGGTGTAATATGGTCCAGTTTCCTGGTGTAATGTGGTCCAGTTTCTTGGTCCAGTTTCCTGGTGTAATATGGTCCAGTTTCCTGGTGTAATATGATCCAGTTTCCTGGTGTATGGTCCAGTTTCCTGGTGTAATGTGGTCCAGTTTCCTGGTGTAATATGGTCCAGTTTCCTGGTGTAATATGGTCCAGTTTCCTGGTATAATATGGTCCAGTTTCCTGGTGTAATATGGTCCAGTTTCCTGGTGTAATATGGTCCAGTTTCCTGGTGTAATATGGTCCAGTTTCCTGGTGTAATATGGTCCAGTTTCCTGGTGTAATATGGTTCAGTTTCCTGGTGTAATGTGGTCCAGTTTCCTGGTGTAATATGGTCCAGTTTCCTGGTGTTTGTAAGGACTCTGGCGGATCGTTCTGGATCAACTGCAGCTGCCTGATTGATTTCTTCCAGATTTGATTTTTTTAGAAGAGGTTTTATTACTGCAGTTTTCAACACCTGGGGAAACTGGCCTGTTTGAAGAGAAGTATTTATTATCTGCAATACATCCGGAGCTATGCAGTTAAAAACTGTTTTAAAAAAGTTTGAAGGCAGAATATCAAGACAGCATGTCGTGGGCTTTAATTTTGAAACTGTTTCCGTTAGGGTTTTCTAATATAAAACCCTGAACTGTCCAAGCTTTACTAGGGGATGGGAAGGCCAGAGTGTTATCATTCCTGAGGTGGAGCACATTGCTTGTCTTATCTGTAATATTTTGTTTGTGAAAAAGTCAGCAAAGTCATTACAAGTCTTTTTTGACATCAGTTCAAGTGGGATTGAGGCTGCAGGGTTTGTCAGTCTTTCTACCACAGAAAACAATACGCAAGTATTATTACTGTTTCTATTGATAATCTCTGAAAAATATGATTGCCTTGCATTCTTCAGTTTCTGGTTATAGTTGTGAAGACTCTCTTTATAAATGTTGTAATATACCTGAAGTTTGTTTTTGCGCCACTTGCCTTCTGCTTGTCTACATATCCTTCTCTGTTCTTTAACCAGTGTGGCGTTTCTCCAGGGTGACTTTTTCCTCCCGGACAGAACTTTGGTCTTAATTGGGGCGATAGAATCAATAAACAGCCATAACATTGGAACTGAAACTGTTAACGAGGTCATCAACTAGAACTGATTTGGTAAAAACTAAATTAATCAACCAAGGCTCCACCCCACCAACCCGAATCCCTATCAATGATAAAACAAAAGATTTAAAGAAATAAGACCTGGGTCCATCGCCATGGCAACTGGAGTCAACAGCCCTCCCAAACAGAGGAGTTAAAAACGCTATGAAAAATAAAAAAAGATAAAAATAACAGAAATAAATCTACAAAGTCGGTGAATAATCATTTTTAATCATCATAATTGGCCAATATCGGTGAATCATGTGACTGTTCCATCAGCTAACTTTTCTATCATAAAAACACTCAGCTCAGCTTAAACACGACGAAAACTCCTGACTTTAAGTTGACCTTGGACTCGGAGACACGAGTTTTCAGACAGCGGCTACGTGGGATGTTGGAGTTAAAATAATGTGCCAGAACTGACACAAAGCAAAGAAAACGATGAATCACGCGACTCCAGCATGAGAAACGGACGTGTGAAGCCCGTTTGTGTTTGTGTTTACACTCGCGGACGGTTCACCTCCTATTTTCAGCAGCAGGAGCCGATTTAGTTGGAAAAATACGTACAAATGTGGAAACATCTTTCATCAGGCAGCGTAAGGAAATATGATAAACGAGGCGATCGTCCCGGAGGCGCGGAGGGGACGGACAGACGGGGCGGTGAGAAAGGCCTGGAAACATGTGTTTGCTTTTCTGCCTGACCTCGCCGACCTTCAGCGACGGCCGTGAATCACGTCGGTCCGTCACTCACTTACACTGCAAAAACTCCAAATCTTACCAGGAATATTTGTCTTATTTTTAGTTACAATGTCTCATTTTTAGTAAAAAAATCTCATTACACCTAAAACAAGAGTCATCACCAGAAAAATTACATGTTATTTGACAATTTTCACCTGTTTCAAGTAAATTTTCACTTGAAATAAGTAGAAAAAATCTGCCAGTGGGACAAGATTTATCTTCTCATTACAAGCAAAAAAATCTTGTTTCACTGGCAGATTTTTCTCCTTATTTTAAGTGAAAATCTACTTGAAACAGGTGAAAATTGTTGTTTTTTCCAGTGATGAGTCTGATTACACTTAAAACAAGAGTCATTACCAGAAAAATGACTTGTTTTTTTTAACTTTATTGTCTGTACGCACATAATGGGTGACAATTGACAATTGAGAAAAAAAAAACAATAACGCATCCTGAGATTGGGTCATACGTGTCAAGCATAAATGGTTTTTGCATATATAATGCACTTATACATTGCTGGTTCAGTATTCAAACAGCAGCATTCAGATAGAAGCAATTCACATAACAATAATGGTTAGTTAAATGAAAAGTAACTCGTTAATCTTAGGGTAGGTAGTCACTAACTGGGGCCCATCTTCTCATAAAAGTAGGTACTTTAATCTGTAACTGGGCAGTCATAAATTCCATCTGGTATACGCAGTACTCGAGTTGAGAGGGGATGAGGGGGGATGGCATCCCCCCCTGAAATAAAAACGGTCCAAATCATCCCCCCCTGTAAAACTGCAATCCCCCCTTTCCATCCCTTATGTCATTTCATCAATGAATGTGGTTTTACTGCTATTTCAACATTTAGAGTCATCACCAGAAAAATAACACCAGAAAAATAACTTATTTGACAATTTTCACCTGTTTCAAGTAAATTTTCACTTGAAATAAGTAAGAAAATCTGCCAGTGGAACAAGATTTATCTTCTTATTACAAGCAAAAAAAATCTTGTTCCACTGGCAGATTTTTCTACTTATTTTAAGTGAAAATCTACTTGAAACAGGTGAAAATTATTGTTTTTTCCAGTGATGAGTCTTGTTTTAAGTGTAATGAGATTTTTTTTACTAAAATGAGACATTTTAACTAGAAATAAGACAAATATTCTTGTTAAGATTTTGAGTTTTTGCAGTGATCCATTTTACTTATCCTGTGAAGGACAGAGTCATATTGATAAGTTCAGAAAAGTGTTTTTTATTGTTGTGTTTTGATGTATTTGATGTAAACCCAGTGGATATTTAAAGCTTACAGAAGGCTGCATTTAACTGCTGCTATGTCATTCCTGCAGTATTTCTGCAGCTGTTTTGGTCAGTGCTATTATTTGTAATATATTATTTTATTTGTAATCAGCACAAATTATATGTCCCCATATGATAAAATCCATCATCCCCCCTGATTTCTTTTTACAACTCCAGTACATATAACCTTACCCAGCTTCTCCTCCCATGAAGCTTTAACACTGTTTAATGAGGTAGTTTGTAAGGAGCAAATATGTCTATAAATTACACTTCCTTAAAAAAACCTGAGCTAAAAACCGTCCAGGTGGCAGGAATCCGGAGGCTCCGGCTGGCGCGGCCATCACTCACAGCAGGCGGGGGTTTGCCAGGTTTGTGGATGCTGGTAAACAGAGACGTGATATTTGAACGGCGGTGTGAAGCTGCACCGTGAGGGACGGAGGCGACGTTGACTGAAGGCTCTTGGGGATTATCTCCTAGACGCGACTTTACCTTCTCATAACCGTTTAAGAAATGGCTAAACATGTTCCCATCCGTCATCGTGTCAGGAGAGGACTGCAGGAATAGCTCAGCAGTTTCAACACATCATCACTGAATATGTTGGTATATTCTGGTATAAATAGTCTATAATGAGTTATTTTCTGACCGGGTTGTTAAAACGAGGTTGTGGAAAATGGTAAAATTAAATTAATTTAAACTCTTAAACAAAGTTATGTCGAGGCGTTTTACAACATTATATATAATCCAGTTTATATAATATTTTAATTCAGTCCAATTCATTGTAATTCACACATAATTCAATTCATAATTCACATCATCCCCATTCCAGTTCATAATCCTGTTGGTTAAAATGTATAATCCAAATCATAACCTAATGCAATTTATAATTTACTTATTTCCAATTCATGATATAATTTATTTCAAGTTTCCAGTTCATAACTCGAGTCCTTCCGTCTCATCCCAGTTCATCATGCAAGTCGTGATCAGCGTAGTTAAATTCATGATGTCATTAATATTCATGAATTACAATTCATATTCCAATTGATTCCAGTTCATAATTGTGTTGATCTAAATTTATAATCCAATTCATAACCTAATGGAATTTATAATTTACTTATTTCATAATCTCATTCATTTCAATTCATTCCAGTTCATAATAACGTTCATTCCGACCCTAGTGGTCGTTCAGGGAACTGCAGCTGTTCTCGCCACGTTAGCTTGAATATAATAATAATAATAATTAAAGCTGCAAGCAGCGATGAACGGTCCTCCACCCTTGTGCACGTTCAGGCTCCAGTGGAAGCTTGTATGACTTGATGTAGATTCTTCAGGCCTGGACATTTAGCGGATGACACCACCCACTGACTCTCTATATCAAACCATTCAAAAGTTATGGCAGAAAGTAGGAACTATCAAATATGGACCAATCAGATGAAGGGGGGGGGCGCGCTTTTTGGCGCCTATCGTCGCCACAGTAACGCTTTTGACTGAGAAAAGTAATGCGCGTTGTCGCAGGATGGAGACGCACATTTTGATGTATAACACACCTGGGTGCACGTTACGGTTCGGGCCGCATTAACGGCCGAAGAAGTGGCATAAATTACGGCAAAATGACACGATTAATTCAAAGTGGCCGACTTCCTGTTTGGTTTCGGCCATGGCGCCAAGAGACTTTTCTTTAAGTTGTCCCATGATACAGGTGTGTAGCGATTTTCGTGCATGTACGTCAAACTATTGTGGGGCTTGAGGCGCAAAGTTTTCTAGGGGGCGCTGTAGAGCGATTAGGCTACGCCCATTAATGCAAACCATGAAACATCAAATTTTTTGCCAGGCCTGGCTTGGTGCAAAATTTGGTGACTTTTGGGGCACGTTTAGGGGGAAAAAAGGCCCTTATCAAGAAACTTGAGATGGACTCTGCCGGACGGAAGAAAAGTGAAAATTCAGGATGATATTCAGACTCAGTCGCTGCACGTGTAGCACGGATAACCCCCCCCAAAACTAAACCTCTGGTTCAGTCTGTTTGTGTTCATTAGAGACTAAATAAAATGATGGTTTAAATTGCCAATAAGAATACAGTTATTTTAGGTTATACGTGCCCCCCCCAACCACCTTATACCTTGTAAATCTGTGTCATTAAGTCCAGTGACGTCATCGCTCCTGGTGAGACCATCGAGGAAGATGGTTTTAGATGTTTGCTTCTTTGCTGGGATGGAAACGCCATGGAGGAGTGGGAGCTGGTGGGTTTGTGTACGTGTCCACCTCTGTGTGTGAAAGTCGGCGGGCGCCGGGACCGTCTGGGTCAGGTCAGCTGTTACTGTGTATGTTGGGGGGGTTGGGGGTGATGACCCTATGAGAGGGTCATGTCATCATAACAACTCCTGGCGGAACTCAAACCACCGAATTCTCCGAAGTCACAAACATTATATACCTGTCGCTCAACAAAGGCTACGTGTTTTATAGCATTACCATGGCAACCGCCTGGGTGAAAACCCTGGTCCGAGATGTGTTAGAGAACCTAACTTTAGATCTGAAGCTCGGAAGATGTGTTACTGCTGGTTAGCTGAACCTTGGGTTCATTGGGTCGTGGAACTCCAGTGCTCTGGTCCTGAAGCGGTTCTGAAGCTTTTGTGCTTTGTCTCACTGGATTCTCAGCTGGATTCTTGAGATTACAAGTTTACACAAAGGTTTCGTGATCATGTGGGATTCATGTGGTCGTCTTTTATGACACCTCACCGTGTCTTCCTCTACTTTCTAGAGTTTTATATATAGAGGGTCTGCATTGACGTCACTCTCCCACTGGACCCCTTACTCACACTGAGTGGCAAAAACAGCTGCGACTAGTGGAGAAGACGGGATAACAGCCGATTATCGGCTTAAATTAGCGTCAGTTGGACTTGACAGTGACCCGTACAGTTACCCCAAGAACCAGTGGTCCATGGACATTAATATTTGGTACAGTTACCAAGAACCAGTGGTCCATGGACATTAATATTTGGTACAGTTACCAAGAACCAGTGGTCCATGGACATTAATATTTGGTACAGTTACCAAGAACCAGTGGTCCATGGACATTAATGTTTGGTACCACTTCAAGGCAGGATTTGTTGTAGAAATTAAAGTGATGAGGACACCAAACTTTATGATTTGACCGTTTAACTTTAGCTACCCAAAAATCCAACATTACCTGATACAAAATGGGAACCGCAAATCCACGTTTCGGTGCCTGGAATCCAGTTGTTTCTGTGAATTGCAGCGATCCATTTGTCTCTTTTAAGCTTATTTTTCGACAGTCTGTAAAACGCTAACTCAGATTTCTTGCTAAATCTATGAGTACAGTCGATCGCACAACAGCTCTTTCCCATTTTAGATGTTTTCCAGTTGCTCAAACTGACTCTGTCACTCAGTCTTTCTGACACTCAGTCTTTCTGACACTCAGTCTTTCTGACACTCAGTGGGCAAAACCAGCTGTGAAGTCGCATCTGTGACGTCATGCACATTCCCTCTATTTAAAGTCCCTCAAACACATCGCTTTACCAAGTGCTTTGGCTAAACTCTATAAAACAGATGAGAGTTCAGGCTCCGAGAGCTGGAGATGTCCCGGTTCTGGTCCCTGTGGAACTGAGCCAGATCCGTCGGCTCGTCTGTGTTAAAGGGGCGGCTCTCGTACACTTATACAAAATCCTCTCATGTATAATTCTTGTCCATGTGGCAGACGGTTGGTCATAAGGAGAGAAGGAGGAGGTCATGGGAGTTTGACCTTGGAGGAATGCGTCTCTTCATCTCCTCGGAGGGCGAACGGACCGGCGGTACCGGTCCTGGTCCTGGGAGCCTGACTAAAGCTGCTTTCTTAGAAAATAAATAAATACAATCAAACCGAACCAGAACCCTCCGGGCTTGTTGGTGGTGAGAGGGGCATGTTTCTGCGCGACACTGGGGACTCTTAAAGGCAATGAATTATGGGTAGACACATAGAAACACACACAGCAGCGACAAACGGGACAGGATTGAATCTATTTTCAAATTTGGTATAAATGTAGATAAGTGCTGAGAATTGACTTAATGAGCCAAATTTGCAGTTTGATAGAAAGAAACCATGACTGGCAGAGAGAGAATAAAAAACTAGTTTTGAGAAATAAATCTCCATTTAAATATGACAATGTTCTCATCAGCTGGTGACCCAACAACATTCACGTAGAACTAAAAATAATATAATAATAATAATAATAATAATAATAATAATAATAATAATAATAATAATAATAATAATAATAATAATAATAATAATAATAATAATAATAATAATAATAATACATTTGATTTACAACGCACTTTATATTTGAATCAAATCTCAAAGTGTTACAATAAAAACAAGCTAAAAAAGCAGCAAAAGTAAGATGGACTAAAATTGCAAGAAAAAAAAAAACTATATCTATATATAATATGAAATATTATCCTCTTTTTTGCTTTTTTTAGGCCTATTTTTTATTTTTTTGAAACGGGGCAGTTAAAATGTCAAATTCTTCGGATAATATGACCCTCGGCTTTTTTATAACATTACCAGAGATAATTTGTAATGGGCGTGGCTCTGGTACCATAACTCCGCCCCCAAGGTCTGACTTTCCATAGAAGCTGATGTTAGAATATTAAAGGTAAGTATCAAAAAGTTCTGTTATGTGTTTTGACCATCATCTTTTAGAGTGTCAGCATTCTGATAAAAGAAAAAAATCATTTTAACTCTAATAAACTGTAAAGAAGTGGTACAGCTGAGGATTTTGTAGGCGTTTGGAGGTGGCTGCTGTTGCTGTGGAGGACGAGTCCAGAGAAGGTCAAGGTTCACGGCTCTGGAGCAAAGGGTCAAAACTGTAAAAGTCTAAACACAAAGACCTTGGAAAGCATTGTGTGGCCCCTGATTTACTTGTTGTCCCCTGAACGCCTCCCTGCTGGGGGATGGAGACCCTGAAAGCACCACCTAAGTGATGTTACGCAGAGGTAAATATGAACTCAGAATCTGATTAAACTGGCATTTATTTTGAAATGGCGCTGATGCCCCGGTTCCATCATGACCGAGGGGGTAGATGAGACCCGTCATCACGCAGGTCACTGACTACGTTTCCATACAGTCAAAATTGGGGTTTATGGTCAATATTCCGGTTACTGAAACATTGGGAACAATGTGTTTCCATGCGTGAGCAAACAGGGTTATCCCTGTTTACATGGTAATTAATCATTTGGGATATCTGGATCAAACCAGCGACGCACGGAGAACGTCATGATGCAATTCCCCTCATTTCCGCTTCTTCTTCCTGTATCCAAATTCAAAACATCAAAAATAACAGCAGCACGGTGGATAATCAACAGCCCAGTAGAAGTCGCCTTTTCCAGCGTCTTCCAGCGGAGATTGATCTGGTCTGGAGTTCGTACAAATCCTGCCCAACTTTTCTCTCACCTTCTTGTAAATCTTCTATCCCGGTACTTTCTACCGTCTACAAATGCAGAAATGTTCATATCCTTCATTACATTTATGAAGTGATTAGTCTCCTCCTGGTCTTGGTTTCTCCGTGTTTATAAGAACTTCCTGGACTCAAAAGACCAGGATTCCTTGTGAAAAGAACATGTGCAGAAAACAGATTCCTGTTCCTTCTGATGGGGAAATCCCGTTATGCGTTTACATGACCAAATATTCAGTTAGAAAAGGGGTCATATTCAGGTTTTTAAAAACCGGAATATGAGCAAATTCTGGTTATTCAAAGGGGTTATTGGTGTTCACATGGCCATGCAAAACCGGGTTATTGCTAATATTCCGGTTAGAAAAGGGTTATTGATGCTGGAAACGCAGTCACCAGTGGAACCTCCAGGTCACTAAACAGACACCCACTTCTGCATGTTTGAGTCTGTTTGCGCTGCAGATTCCCAGATTGCCTCATAGTGAGGAGGGGGCGGCCAGGAATGTGGAAATGTGACCAGACCAACTTTAAAACTATAAAAGCGGATTCTTAACGTTGCCATGGTGACAGGCTCGAAACAAGCGACGGCGACCAACGGCAGAGATTTAGTTAGTGGTTTACAAATATATCTGAGTGACGGGGCTCTGCTGGCTTGTCTTCCATCTCTAAGTGAGCAGCATTTGTTTTTATTATTATTTATTTATTTAATGATAGGTTTTTTCGACATATCAGCATCTACCCTTGGGTTCCCAACAACACGCAGGTGGGACTCGATGGGATGAAGTCAGAGCAAATAAAGGTGATCGTTTTTTCATTTTTTTTATTTCAAATTCTATTGAAATGTTTCAAACATATTCAGAACATTGACCATGGACAATACTAAAAGTCTGGCATCAAGAAAATAAAAAAATATAGTAGTACAAGTCTGCCTAAGTAACATAAATATGATAATAAAGTAAAGAAATGAAATACAAGTAAGGAAGATAAAGGTGAGACATATTACATTTAACCAAAATATTTCTTCAATTATGTTTGTGGTGTGTAAACATGTTTAATTCTGAATTATTTTATTACATTCAAAGTACTTCTTGAAATCGATTTCAAAAACAGGGAAGAAATGTTGACCTTTGGAAAACTTGGTTTATGTGAAACTTTGCAATTAAAATAATCAAGGTAATTAAGTGTTGCATTGTCCTATATTTATTATTATAAAATAACAGTATATCTTTGCCATTCAAATGTACAGAGATGTCATGTAAGCTTACACTCAAAGAAAAGGTGCCCGATTTTTTCCACTTCGGCATTACAAGATACACAATTAACATCAATATTGACTAATTTTGAGACAGACATCCACGTAGGCAGGTGGAAGCAGCAACGGGATGACCGGGGATGGGGGGGGACCAGGAACGCAGGCCAGAACGCAGCTCCCGGTGCTCCGGCCTGCAAACATGCACAAAAGAGAAAAAAGGGGGCCCAGCACAAGAAACTACAGGAGCGATGGACAAAAACAATAGCTATGAGATATTTATAATAATAAGAAATGGAAAAGGAGAGATGAAGAAGGGTGAGAGGCACCGCCCAGTGGATCATGTCGGTGCCCCCTGCAACATAGGCCTATAGCAGCATATCTACCACCAAGCTATATTTGAGACTAACTATTATAGTCTTGTTCTATAGCTGCAACTATGACTACTGACTCTAACACACTAGAGTTTACACTACCTAGAGAGTTAACAACACCAGCTAGAGGTTTACTAAACACTAACTATAGGCTTTACCAAACAGAAAAGTTTTAAGTTTAGTTTTAAAGGTGGAGGTGGTGTCAGCCTCCTTAACCCAGATTGGAAGTTGGTTCCAAAGTAATGGTGCCTGATAGCAGAACGCCCGCCCTCCAAATCTACATTTAGATACTCTAGGAACTACGAGTAAACTTGCACTCTGAGAATGGAGAGCTCTGCCAGGAACATAAGGCACTATCAGGTCTTGTAAATACTGCGGAGCTAAGCCGTTTTGGGCTTTATATGCAAGTAATAAAATTTTAAATTGGATTCTGAATTTTGTACTGTCAGTACTCGTGCTGCTGCATTCTGGATCAGCTGGAGCCTATTCAGCAAATTACTTGGACATCCTGCTAACAACACATTACAGTAATCCAGTCTAGAAGATACAAACGCATGAACTAGTTTTTCTGCATCACTCTGCGAGAGGATTTTCCTAATTTTTGCAATATTACGGAGATGGAAAAACGCTATTTTACAAACCTGATTAACATATAACATACACATACACAACATATAACAGTTGAAGCCCCAGCCCTCATGAGATATTAAAATGCGGGTGGAGTTTGAGGGGTTGGATGACGTCAGCTGGTGGATGAACCACTATAGGAGGGTCCTTTCCCCTTTTTCTTCCTTTTTCTTTAATATAAAAGTGTAAAACTGTTGTTCTGAGCCTTTTAAGCTGAATATGAGTTGCAGGTCTCGACGTGCACACGTGAGCATAACGAATGATGACGTAACGAGTCAGCGGAGGTTGATGGGTGGGCGACGGGGGGCCCGGCAGGAGCCCCATGGAGGCTTCATTAACAGAACAGGAAGAGGCCTGCAGCACGACGGCAAACACGCACAGCTCATTAACCCCCGGCCATCGTGTACCTTTCACACCGCCGCTCAAAGTGTGTGTGCCGTATTTACCGCGTCTCTGTGTTTGCGTGGGGCGGGTAGGGGTGACTTAAACCAAACTACACTGTAACACTCAGGCTTAAAGCTGAGGATTCAAACGTCACCAAGAAACAATCACCTCTGTAATAAACTCAGAGCAAATAATCCAACATCATCAGGATTGTTTTTCACCATAATTTCACATCTGACCCTTTAACAGTCAACAGATCAGACTCAGCATCACACTCATTAAAGTTCAGTAGCAGCAGAGAAGGGTTTTCAAAGCAAAAAACACACAGTTTAAAGAAAGGACATAAGTTAAATCACAGATCCAGGGCAGTAGAGAGAAATACAGAAAATATCCAGGACTTCAAAGTTTGTAAAATGTAAAAAAAAGTGATGTTTGGTGTTAAAATCAGCCTGGAAAGTGTCTGACTGTAGAAGAAGAACTGGACAAACCCTCTGTGATGTCATCCACACGCTTCTGAAGAGGGTTTTTGAATCTTTTTCCTCAGTGTCGTGTTGTGAATGGACGGAAGAAAAAGGTCTGGATCTGGACCCTGGTGGCAGGTTTTCTTATTTCCTTGTTGGTTTCAACCAGGATATCTGAATATCAGCATTTTTTCATCTGAAAAATGTTTGAAACTAAGATATTTATTAAAGTATAAACTAACAACATGATAACTAAGCAACACGATCACAAAAACGCATTAAAAAAATCATAGAGGACAGTTAAATCCTGTTGGTTTTTTTTTTTTTTTTTTTTTTTTTTGATATTTATTGTTTTTCCTTTTACAAAGCATTTTTATAAAATAACAACATGAACATAAATCCTGTTGGTTTTAAACACTAAAATGTCTAAACTGTGAGAAAATATCAAAAGTTAGAAATGAACATGTTTCTGCTTCTTCTGTTGTGTTTGCAGGCAGCTCCGAGTTTCTAGTCTCTACCAGCAGATTATCAGGTAAATCCTGAGCTCTGCAGGCGGAGTTTCATCCCTCCATCCTCTCCTCCCGCCCTGCATCCACCTGTCCCTCCCACCAGTGACTCCACCCTGCAGCAGATAAACCCTCCCTCCATCCCTCCATCCACCTGACTCCACCCTGCAGCAGATAAAAGCTGCTGGATGAAGGTGCGCGCCTGTGATGCGCTCATGTGCCGGACTGTTCCTGCGTTGCGCTCGTCCTTCTTCCCGCCGGCAGTTTCCCTCTCAGCGCCGTAAACTTCCCCCAGGAAAGTAAGTTTCTCTCAATCTGATGGCTCTTTAGTACACGTGTGTATTTATGAATCAGCTCCTGTTCTGCTGCGGAAATATTTATCCAGTAAATGTTATCCAGTAAATGACGGCTGTGCGTAAAGACAGATTTATGAAAGACGGTCGGAGTGAGTGATGGGTGGATTCATCCAGAGCTGCAGGCTCACGTTTATTCTCCATAAAGTCGCACCTTAAGCTATAATAACGGTTTGAAATGCTCTCTTTTCATTTTTTCTTTCTTTTTATTTTATTTTATTTTATTAATCTGGAGGACATCCAGGACGCACAGCGGCCCGTCCCGCATGGCGGCTGTGCGTCCTGCTTGGACGGCTGTGCGTCCTTGCAGGTGACGTTGTGCGTTGGGGATAATATCCATCCCATGTGCTGAAAGTTGAAGCCAAACTGAGATGGAAGCAGCAGCAGCTTGGTGAGAAGATGCTGAACAAACAGCAGCTTCATAAAAAGCTTCTTTCTCTGTCGGGGCCGCTGCGCCGCCGTCAGAGAAAGAAGCCTCCATGGTGCAGTTAAAACTGATGAAAATAAGTTTGATAAATGATAAATGTTTTTGTTGTTTTCCTTTTACCTGTTTTCATTTTCTTTTTTTATTTCTTTTCTTATTTCTCTTCCTTTTCTGGCTTCTCCTTCCTTCACTTTTCTTTTTCTTACTTCTATTTTTTTCTGGACTCACCTTTTCTCTGTCGGCGGACGCTGCGCCGCCGCGCGGATGCTCCATGTTTCAGTTAAACTCTTATTTAAGGAGACTGAAAAATAAGTTTGATAAATGTTCTTACACAGGATTTACCCTCATCATTGTCCCTTTTAGCTGCCCAACCCCTAACCTGTGGATATTCGTTTAGTTCGATGAAAATATATTATTTAGACATGTGGCTTTCATTTTTTATTTTATTTTATTCCTTAATTCGTTTTATTTTCTTTTTGCTGCTTTTCTCTTTTTCTTTTTGTATTCATTTTACCAGTTTTTATTTTATTTTTATTTTCCTTTTCCTTATTTCTTTTCCTTTTCTGGATTCTTTTCCTTCACTTTTCTTTTTCTTACTTCTCTTTTTTTCTGGACGTTCCTTTCTCTGACGGCGGATCCTCCATGTTTCAGTTAAAACTCAGTATTAAACATCAATGGAAATATATTATTTAGACATTCGGCTTTCATTTTTTATTCTATTTTATTCCTTAATTTCTAACAGCACTGATTACAAACCTTCATATCCACTCTGGGGAGTTCTGCTTCTTCGTTTTCTTTTATTTTTGCTGTTTTTTTCTTTTTGTTTTCCTTTTACCTGTTTTTATTTCCTTTTCTTATTTATTTTCCTTTTCTGGATTCTTTTTCCTTCACTTTTCTTTTTCTCACTTCTCTTTTTCCCAGACTCATCTTTCTCTGCGTCATGCAGGATCTGTGTTTCTGTGTTTGGCCGGTATTTTAACGCCGGCGTGAGAGATGTGCAGGGAAGGAGACGAGGTGTTGAATTCCAGCAGGTTCTGTACATTTTGCTGGAGCAACTTTTCTCCAGCAAATGTTTTCAGCAAACGTTCAGGCGGCGGCGGCACAAAAGAGAAGGAATGTCATGAAAACTAAGAATGATGGTCGGGGACGGAGAGCGAAAGGGAGGCAAACACTTGGACTGTTTAACTGCACAGCTGTGGCAGCGAGTGTGTGTGTGTGTGTGTGTGTGTGTGTGTGTGTGTGTGTGTGTGTGTGTGTGTGTGTGTGCTACTCTGGTATGTCTGCAGGGTTTGTTTGACGGTTTTCAGCTCGACCTGAAGACCTGTTAACTTTACAAGGTGCTCGGTTGTAAAAGCTGCGTTCAGGGAAACCGGGAGCTTTGAAACGTTTCCCTTCCGCTCACGAACCACAACGATCAGCGTTGGGAGGCCGAACGGCCTACGTATGAATTTATGGCAGGTCTGCGGCGCAAAGAGGAAGCCGGAGCGGTTTGTTGAACAGTGAAAGTTTAATTTACTCCCAGCATTAAATACTTTGAGCTGGAGGGAGGAAACACAGGAGTTGCAGCCGGGTCGACGGTTCCCATGGGAACGGCCTCACATCACTTCACCTCCGGACCTTTGAGCGCCTCCTTTGTCTCCGGTCTGTTTGCTGGATGCTTGACCTCTGACCTCTGGTCGGGAAGCGTCTGATGGAGACATAGGAAGGAAGGAAGGAGGGAAGACGTCTGACGGAGACGCAGGAGACGGGACTCATGCAGGAGGAAGAATCCATCTCCTTATCTGTGGACTGGGCTGTCATCCATCAGCTGAGATCTACGTGTGTGTGTGTGTGTGTGTGTGTGTGTGCACGATCAACAGAAAGCATGACAAACACAGGTGTGTTTCTGTGAGGAATCTGCCAGCTTCTCTTCCCCTCCGGTTCCTGCTGAAATGTTGGAAAACCGGATGGAAGTTAAACAGAACCGAAAAGTGTGAACACCTGGAGGAACTTTAGCAGCTGATGGTCAGAACATGGAGGCCCAGACACAGCGACCCTGAACCACATGGCCCAGACTCCTTGGAACCCGACCTGTACCACCCAGACTTAGCCACCTTGACATGTACAATCTGACCCGTCCTGCAGGTGGCGAGTCCATAGGAAAGTGAACCCATGCTGCTTGTTTTGTGACAGACTCACAAGGGGGAACCCAAGAGCGAGACCGTGGTGGAGTAAAGAATTAATTTATTGTAGGGAAGGGGAAAAAGGGGGTCCGGTTAGGGCAGAGGTTTATTTATCCCCGAGGGGCAATTGCAAGACAACTGAGCAGCAAGACGTTGAAAATATCAAATAGAATAAGAAATACAATAGAATAAAATGAACAGATAAATGGGGCATGTCTCATTATGTACAAAAAATATATGAATAAGAATAAGAAATCCTTTAATAGTCCCCCGGAGGGGAAATTTCCAGATTACAGCAGCAAAGGGGGGGACAGTGCAAAACACAAGAGGCATCAATATCACACAATAATAATAATAATAATAAAAAATGCTATAAACGGTATATACAATAATAATGATAAGAAGAAGAAGAAGAAGGAGAATAAAAATAGTAATAAATAAAAAAATACTAGTATACAAAAAGAAAAACAGATGGATATTTACAGATATTGTTTATGCACGTTGCAGAGAATGGTATTGCACATTATTTTTCAGGTTTGTATATTTATTGTCAGGGTTGTTTGTGGTCTACTGTGAGCAGTGCTGGTTGTGTAGTCTCACAGCTGCAGGGAGGAAGGACCTTCTGTAGCATTCCTTCACACACCTAGGGTGAAGGAGCCTGTCGCTGAAGGAGCTCTCCAGCGCTCTGATGGTCCTTCATGGGGTGGGAGTCCTTCTCCATCATGGATGACAGCTAAATATAAGAATGTCAAAAAAAATTTACAATAGAGTGACTGTAGTGGTATAAATAAAATATAAAGTATAGAGTGTCAGTGTAAAGTGTCGACAAGGAGTATAGAATAGTCCGGGGGGGGGGGGGGGGGGGGTCTGTGGATGTGGGGGATGGAGTTTAGCAGCTGGAATTAAAAAGCAGGGTAGCTTTCGGGACAAAAGTAGCTCTCCTCCTCTCAGTCCTGCAGGCGACGCAGCGGAGGCGCCGCCTGGAGGGGAGCAACTGAAATGCGGGGTGAAGTATGTGGGAGGGGTCCTTGATGATTTTGGCTGCCTGGCTGAGGGCCTGTTGGTTGAAAACCACAGACAGAGTTCTAACCGGCAGGCCGATGATTTTAGAGCATAGTGATGCTGTGCTTTGCAGTCTGTTCTTGTTCTGGATGCTGAGGGAGTGGAACCAGCAGGTCATGGAGAAGGTCATGATGCTTTCCAGGAAGGCATAGTAAAAAGTCATCATGATGTGTGTGCTGACTCCAGAGGAGTTGAGTTTCCTGAGGAGGTACAGCCGTTGGTGACACTTCCTGAGAATCCCCTCTGTGTTGGCAGAGAATTTCAGGAGGTTGTCAAAGATGGTGCCCAGGTATTTGTACTCAACGACTGTCTCCACTGGCTTCCCGTGGATGATGGTGGTGACTGCAGCAGCCAGTTCCCTCTGTCTGCTGGAGAAGGTCACCACCATCTTTTTGGTTTTGCTGGGGTTTAGTTCCAGTTTGGAGCTGTCACACCACTCCACGAACTCCTGTAGAACAGGTCCATGATGTTGTAAGGTTGTTGGCACAGGGAATGGCTGGTGTGGGGAGGAGAGGAAAATGGAGGGCTGAGCGGAAGGCAGGGGTAGCTTTGAGCTGGAGGGTGGCAGGCAGATGAGAATGGTCCTGGGGGAACAGCAGAAAAACAGTCAGTAACCGAGCTCAAAAAACAACAAGAAGATCTCACTTGAATCTGTCTGAAGTGCGCACCACAGAGGTTTGACAACAATCTGGCGAGGAGTGGTGGAAAAGCCAGTGTAGATATACTGCAGTGGAGATGAGCTGATGGCAAGCAGGTGTGGAGGAATCCAGGAGCTTCATATGGGCCAACATAACAGGGTGTGAGTTTCTTGGAAGAGGTTTGCAAGGGGAGATTCTTAGAAGAGAGCCACACTTTCTGACCTGGTTTGTAGTTAGGGGCCGGTGTCCGATGGCAGTCAGCAATGTGGCGATTGCGGTCGGCAGTGCGGAGCAAGGCAGCACGGGCATCCTAGACCTTGCGGCAACGGCGAAGATGGGCTTGGACCGAAGGGACTGAGATGTCCTCTTCCAAGGCTGGAAACAGAGGTGGTTGGAAGCCCATGGCACATACGAAAGGTGACATACCCGTGGTGGCACTTGACAGGGAGTTGTGTGCATACTCAATCCATAGCAGGTGGGTGCTCCAGGAGGAGGGGTTCCTAAAAGCAACACAGCGAAGCGCAGCGCCCAGGTCCTGGTTGGCCCGCTCCGTCTGACCGTTAGTCTGGGGATGATAACCAGCAGACAGCCTCAACGAGGCGCCGAGGGCCTGGCAGAAGGCTTTCCAGACTTGCCCACGGTCAGACACAATGTCGGAGGGTATGCCATGGAGGCGGAAGACATGGTACACCAGCCGGTCAGCGGTCTCCAAGGCCGTGGGGAGCTTGGGGAGATGCACAAAGTGCACAGATTTAGAGAACTGGTCCACAATGGTTAGTATAGTGGTATTACCTTGTGAAGGTGGAAGTCCGGTAACAAAGTTGAGGGCTATGTGAGACCATGGACGAGCTGGGACTGGCAAGGGTCGGAGTAACCCGGCAGGTGGTTGGTGAGAGGCCTTGTACAGGCGGACACAAAGGCACGGGTGTCAGAATCCATTGAAGGCCACCAGAAATGCCGCTTGAGGGACAGGGTACGGGCAGTTCCGGGGTGGCAAGCAAACCGGGAAGTGTGCCCCCACTGGAGGACTTGGGAACGGACGGAGTTAGGCACAAAGAGACGATTGGGAGGCCCGTTACCTGGGTCTGGTTGAGCCTGTTGAGCATCCCTGACGATGGATTCGATCTCCCATGCAACTGCTGCCACTATCCTGAACTCAATGGAATAGTCGGCAACAGACCTGGAGCCTTGACGGAATGAGAATAGCTTGCTAGAAGCTTCTTTGCTTTGGATGGGACTGTCAAAAACTTTCTCTAACTCAACCACAAACTGAGGGTAGGAAGAGAGCACGGGGGAGGCTCTTTCCCACAGCGCTTTAACCCACTGAGCTGCTCTCCCGGAAAGCAAACCCATAATAAAGGCAATGCGTGACTAACCTGAGCTATATGTTGCTGGTTGCTGCTGAAACGCTAGAGCACACTGGAGTGGCCTGAGCTGGGGGTGAATCAGGGTGAGCAGTGTCTGGAGGAGCAGCGGCTGATGAAGCAGTGAGTTGGGAAACACTGGTAGTTAATGTCCGTAATGACTCCCCTACTTCACGAAGAAGCTTGTCATTTTGTCCAAGCAGGGTCCCCTGGGAAGCCAGAGCATGACGGAGTGAATCCACGTCTGCTGGGTCCATACTGGCCAGATTGTTCTGTGACAGACTCACAAGGGGGAACCCAAGAGCGAGACCATGGTGGAGTAAAGAATTAATTTATTGTAGGGAAGGGGAAAACGGGGGTCCGGTTAGGGCAGAGGTGGTTGCTGGCACGGGGAATGGCTGGCGTGGGGAGGAGAGGACGATGGAGGGTGAGTGGAAGCCAGGGGTAGCTTAGAGCTGGAGGGTGGCAGGCAGATGAGAATGGTCCTGGGGGAACAGCAGAAAAACAGTCAGTAACCGAGCTCAAAAAACAACAAGAAGATCTCACAAGGATTTCACTTGAATCGGCCTGAAGTGCGCACCACGGAGGTTTGACAACAATCTGGCGAGGAGTGGTGGAAAAGCCAGTGTAGATATACTGCAGTGGAGATGAGTTGATGGATGGCAGGTGTGGAGGAATCCAGGAGCTGAGAGTGAGTGGCAGATGACCACACCCACGCCAGCACACAAAACAAAACACAGGGAGAGACACAAGGAAACACAAGGGAGGGGAGAACACAGGGAAACACAGGGGAAGAGGGAGGTACAGCCATGGCTGTAACATGTTAGGACTGAGCCCAGCCAGACTCTAACTCATGGGGAAGACCCCCCTCGGCCTGGCTCCAGGGTGGGAGCTGGTGACCCTCATTCAGGCAAGGGATATCGGGGGTTTATGGGCTCCATCCGATCCTGTGGTGCTGTCCTAAGTCTGGCCCGTCCTCCAGGACCAGTAAGGCTTGGAGGCCCCTACTAGGGGACATTTATGGAACTTTTCCACCAGCACCTACTCAGCTCGGCTCTCCTCCACTCGGTTTGGTTCTTTCCCACCAGGGGTCGGCATGTGATGTCATCACACTCCAGGCCACGGATTGGTCGGGGGTTGGAGTCAAGGTCTGAGTCAGGATGTGACATCAGAGAAAGAGACTCTGACGGAGCTTCTTGTTCATTTGATTCCAGCAGCAACGGCAGCAGAAGTCTGTTTGGTGATCCAACTCTGAGGTGCAGATGTTCATAAACCTGGTGCTGAGGAGAGAATTAAAAAGATCTAGATGGAGATAAGGAACGACCAGATCTACCAGGAGCTCTGTCACTTCATAGCTGCTCAGACACCAACTCACTTTTCAGCAGCAGAGACAAACTAAAAAAAACCCAGCAGCACATCCATCATCTCCTCCAGGTTCTACATCTTTAGTGTTGTTGTCGTTTAGATACTGTTAGGTTAAAAAGTCATCAACATACATTAATTAACTTAGAAAAAGACACCGGAGACTTATGGAATGATTTTCAATGGCCTTCTGCAGAAGGTTGGAGAGGAATCCTGAGAAGCTTTAGGCAACACGGCCCTTCTCTTAGCTCGTCAGAACTTCTCTCAACTGGCTGTCTGCAGAGCTGGCGCTTTTATTAAGCAAAGGATGACAGGAATGACCATATTTGGAACAGTGAATGTATAGATGGACGATTGACAAAAACAGATGGTCACACACATGACTTTTCTTAGTATGAAGAAACAAACAGACATCCTTAAAACACAAAGAGTCAAGAGGTCAACTAAAACAGGACCTCTTGTTGGAGGTTTGAACAGATGGTTTTTTAAAAATACTGGGTTATTTACAAACCAGACGTCACCAGGCCAAACTTCATGGGGGTCTCGTGTTATCAGATGGTCCAACTAAACCTAGCTAACCTTTAAGTCAGCTTAACGTAAATCTGTGAGGCTTTGCACAGATGTGTCTAAAGACACTGCTCAGCTGTTAACAAAGCCATAAATACCTAAATACCATCAGGGAATGGCCTGCTTGTAACTTCTGTTCCTATTCTGATAGTTTTTTATTTTCACAATGACAATCTTAATTCAAAAGAGTTGATTAACCTCACATTTCCCTACTCTTGTCATTTTGAAACTTCACAGCACCCAAAATAAAACACTCCAGTGTCATCGTAAACATACAGGTAATGAAAACACAGAACAGTACAAAGACAGTAATAGTCGGAATCGGAATCGTAATCTCAGTCATTATGTCAGCATGACTCAGTAGTGGAAAAAGTCTCTTCCATTCCTCGGACTCCTCTCCTAGGTTGTTGTCGCAAGTCAGTTTGGCTAGTCATCTTCTTCAGGCTGGGCTGGCGAGTAGGCATCAGTTGATTACTTCGGCGGGCAAAGGTTGTGGTACCGCCCGACTTCCTGCACTACTCGAGCCTGGCATTTCTCTGCTAGCTTTCACTGCAACTGGTGAACGCAGTAGATCATTCAGCAGCCTTTACTGCTGCCGGTGCTGTCGGTGTCCTGATTTGGACAGCAAAAAGGGCCCGTCCTGACGGAGTGATGACGTTTCACCACTCGACTCAGGATCCGGTTACCCAGTTTCAGCAGTTCCTGCTTTAGGAGAGGGAAGAGGAACAAAACAGCAGCGTACAAGAAGACGATTCTCATGTACAGTTCGACTAATGGCCGTCATTCAGGCCATGGCTTTCTTGAGCCTTAACTTAACAGGCCATTAGTTCACTCCAAGAATGAAATCCATATGAACAACTTCAAATGGATAGGTCCTCTCATGTTGTATCTGCAACATGTCGGAAAGCTCCTACTAAAAAATTTTTAAAGGGTATTTAGTATTTAATCCTCATGATGTATCATATGTACCCTTACATACTCCCACTCCCTCCTGTTGAGCCATAGAAACTCCCTATGGCTCAACTTAGCCACCAGGGGGAACAACTTCCTTGGAAGCACTGGTCTGCTTCACAGCATTTTTTTTTGCATGCCGACAGGGGTGGGGGTTTTGTTGTCATTAGACCCCCTCCTTGTTGACTTTTCCCTGGAAGAGTCAGGCTGCCAGAGTCAGGCTCCCCAGATAAGTGGCCCTCCCACTTCTTGACCTCTGCATCCTGGCAGGTCGGCAAGTCTGACTTAATGATTCTCTAGGGTCGGATATCTATGTCCCTCAGAGATCCCCCATCCCATCACCAGATTAGATGGGGGCAAAAACCTTTTAAACTCTGTCTCCCACCGTAGATTAGACTACAGAATTTCTCATTGAAAAACGTTCTTACTTCAACCCAAGTGGGTTATGATCTTATTAAAGTAACACACAAAAACTGTCAGTGCAGCAACTCTCCTGCAACGTAAACAGTAGTCTTCAGTGAACTTATATATATATATATAAACAATAAGTCATAGTCACAAAACATCGGACTTAAAGGAGCATCCTATCAAATAATGTCTTCTCAACTGTTGTTGAGCTCTATTTTCCCCAAATCAAAAAAGAAATGCCAGAAAATTGTCAGAAAATTGTCAGAAAAATTGTCTCCAGATAAATCATATAGTCTTCAGGAGATTCCTAATCTTCTGTTTGCATGCTGCAACACAAATGCATGCCCTTCTATGAAAACTCATAGAAGTCTTAAGAAAATTGTGGGATAAATTCCCATGCGTAAACTACACATAGACAAAAACCCACTAACATTAAACACTCACTTCACATCATCTATATATGGGTTTGTGTATCAGTGCATATGTGTAAATTACTTCTCCTCAAACTACACTAACCAAACTCAATTGGTGCATTTCAGATGAACTCACAACCTAAATGGTAGCAACACTGATCACAAATGTACACATTTTCAGTGTGAATAGCTAGTATGCACTCAGAGTTTTTCTTTTCTAAAAAGATTGTACAACGGGTTTGTTACTCCTGCATACACCCCTTTCTGTGTAAAATGTCACTGACATACAAATGACAGTAGGCTAATGAACACACCCCCTTCCACTGTATTCTAAAAATACAGCGGCGCTAATTTCATTGCACAAAACCCATCCTCTGAAGCTGTTAATCATCAGTAGTGATTTCACAACAGACAGAGTAAGGACAAATGATTGATTTGTTTTACATTCATGTCACAAACAACCCAATCATTTTATCTCATGCTCGCAAATTGCAGGAATCCCATTTCCATACAATCCAAGTCAAATACAGTGTTACAAAAGTAATCTGCAAATTAAATGGTGAATTAACCCAATTTAAACTTCTATGATTCTATGCCTTCATTCAGGGCTTAGAATGATAGAACAAACTATATTATTCAATTTTTCTATGTTTTTTCCAAGAGGAGAGCTGAACACCCCCCTTCTTCCCAACAAACACAAAGAGTTCTCCCTCAGACACAGAGCCTTACAGCCGCTCGTAAAGCGGAGCATACTTTCACACACACACAGACAAACAGCTTCAGCCGTTTGTATTATTTTAACAAAACCTTCAACAGAGAAGCTCATACGAATTTAAACTTTTTACCTCTTAACATATTATCTTAGAATATCCAAATATATTCTAACATGTTTCTTCTATTCAACCCCTAACTAATATTTTGTGCTACAGGCAGACCCAAACAGCCCCTCCTCTCTCTTATTGGAGGGACAGGCTGCATCTCCAAGCACCATAAAATCTGCTCAAGCAGATCACGATCTGAATGAGGACTTTTACGTATCTCACCTTTCTGTCTTTATTCAATTTTTCACTTTAACGCACAACTATGAGGTCAATAGAATCATATTTCTCTTTCTCTTAAAATGACAGAAACTTTCAGCTGTTTACAACGTGTCATGAATACACACACACACTAACATTGTCTCTCACATACACACACACAGAGTCACACACAGACACACAGCTTTGGGCTGCTGCAGCTTGTCACACAGACACAAGTCACACCCTGCTGCAGCCTGCAGCAGCCCCCACTTCTCCCAAAATCCATCCTCTCCTCACAGGTTGCTACTTTCTTGTTTTTTCTTCTAGTCTTAAATTAGTCCATTTACTTCTTTTTAAGTTTCGTGTATTATTATTTCGCAAGATTCTGTCTCCATTTTAAATTTGAGGACGTCTCCCCATCAATTAAGCATCTTTTGAGATTCTTTAAGCATAAATTTCAGCTTAACCACGCCTCTGCTATTTTTAGTCAGTTATTTTTGCTTTCTCAAGTTTCTCTCAGAACACAAGTTTCCTTTTTCAACAGTTTGGTTTTAGCCTGATATTTAGTGAACAACTTAAATTTTTCCCCTCAATTTTGGAAACCCCACATTGAACAGACAACAGACTGTCATAAACATCAGACAAACATTAGACAAACATTAGACAAACCTTAGACAAATATAAAACACAACCATTAAAAATCATTTCCAAGAAACCTCTCCTCGTTATCCTGTACTTTTAAAGTCCCCTGACTTCAAAAGCCGGTCCCCGACCGAGTTAGATGTTGGTCTTACGCACTGCTCTTAGGCAGTATTTTTAGAGGCCCCTATGCCTTCTGTAAAAATCAGGTCCCCGACCTGCCGCCAAACACCATTTTCGCTAACCTCTTGTTAGTATACACAGAATTTCACTCAAAAGAGGTCTCTCACCTAGTCTCCTAGTGCCCTTCCCTGGCTGGGAAATCTCGTCGTCTGGACTCTGGAACAGCGCAGATCAATCTGGGCCCCGTTCCTGAAGTCAGAACGCTGTCGACAGATTTTGATGGCCCCTTTTGATCGTACGCCATGCCAATCGTCAGAGCTTGAGATCCCGGGTTTCTCTGCACCAAATGTTAGGTTAAAAAGTCATCACAATATTAATAACTTTAGAAAAAGACACCGGAGACTTATGGAATGATTTTCAATGGCCTTCTGCAGAAGGTTGGAGAGGAATCCTGAGAAGCTTTAGGCAACACGGCCCTTCTCTTAGCTCGTCAGAACTTCTCTCAACTGGCTGTCTGCAGAGCTGGCGCTTTTATTAAGCAAAGGATGACAGGAATGACCATATTTGGAACAGTGAATGTATAGATGGACGATTGACAAAAACAGATGGTCACACACATGACTTTTCTTAGTATGAAGAAACAAACAGACATCCTTAAAACACAAAGAGTCAAGAGGTCAACTAAAACAGGACCTCTTGTTGGAGGTTTGAACAGATGGTTTTTTAAAAATACTGGGTTATTTACAAACCAGACGTCACCAGGCCAAACTTCATGGGGGTCTCGTGTTATCAGATGGTCCAACTAAACCTAGCTAACCTTTAAGTCAGCTTAACGTAAATCTGTGAGGCTTTGCACAGATGTGTCTAAAGACACTGCTCAGCTGTTAACAAAGCCATAAATACCTAAATACCATCAGGGAATGGCCTGCTTGTAACTTCTGTTCCTATTCTGATAGTTTTTTATTTTCACAATGACAATCTTAATTCAAAAGAGTTGATTAACCTCACAATACACAATCAAATATGTCACAGCAGCTTCACTCCAACCTCCAACCTGCTCCAGGTGCTGGATTGTAGTGGAAAATAAACCAGGCCAAGTTGAGATGAGGAGAGCCGAGTAGGGACTAGTGGAAAAGTGCCATTAGGTCCAGAAACCCCTCCACCACGAGATGGTGATTAGAAGGGGAACTTCCTCTGTAGGGTGGATGGACTCTGCATTCAAGATGGGGTGTGAATGCATGGATGGATGGAATTGCAAGTTTGTAAAATATAAAGACATAAATAAATAAATGTCCAAACTTTTACGTCTTTAATAGAAACTTCCAACAAACCAAAACCCAGAGAAAAATAAATATTTTAAATAAAAGAAACCTCCTCCCAACTAGAACTTTGTATGAACACTTTTTGTCTTTATGTCTTCATGAACAAGTTAACCTTATCTAGTCTTTGGAGTTTTACTCCACTCTTCGTCGAAGATGCTGAGGAGTTTCCTTCATGTGGCTCTACTTGGGTCGGGTTGCAGGTTCTTGATGGGACTGAGGTCTGGACTCTGACCGGGCCGTTCCAGGACTTTGGTTTTCCTGAATCCTGAATGTGTTGGTGGATTTTGACGTGAGCTTTGGGTCGTTCAAAATCAAAACCTCTTGTTCATTTTCAGTTTGTGAACGGAGGACTGGCGGTTTTTGGTATTTACAGCTCCTTATCCGTCTGAGCTGGGTGGAGTCAGGGATGTTGGACAGTAACATGCACACACCTCCACACATACATGGAGGTTATCCTGAGACGTCATCAATCAGGTCGCACAACCACGGCCCAGATCCCTTTGTTTGTTTTAGCTCCGCCCACTTGATCGAGGACACATCCAGTGGAGTTTTGTGGAGACTTCAGAATGTCCCACAATGCATTTCATGAGCAGAAGTCACAAGCTGCATCCAAAATCCCATACTTCCACCCTAATGAGTAGCAAAAACAGTATGTGAGATTTTTTAGTGCGTCCGAAACATTAGTACGTACTCAATAGTATGGGTAATAATATCTATATGCTATTTTGCACTTAGTTTTTAACCTTTCATTTAATGTCTATTTTAATACTAATGTGCTTTTATTGTGTGAGTGGAAGTGTGGTTTTTTATGTTTTGATGAGCTGCTGGACAGTTGAATTTCCCTTTGGGGATAAATAAAGTTCTATCTATCTATCTATCTATCTATCTATCTATCTATCTATCTATCTATCTATCTATCTATCTATCTATCTATCTATCTATCTATCTATCTATCTATCTATCTATCTATCTATCTAGTATGTACTATCCATACTCATTCTGGAGAAATTTATTAGTATGGATTGATGGACACTAGCTAAGCAGAAACTTCCCACAATGCAATGCAGCGGTGTTTGGTTGCTAAGTACTGCGCAGATACTTAGCAACCAACAAAAATGGAGGATAATGTTAGCGGTAGCAAGCAAAGCTGCTGCAGCAGCATCACGCTACAATTCAAATGGGAGTAATTAGATGTGATTTTTTTTCCATAAGATTTTAACAAGATGATTCATCATTTATCTACGGAAGAGTATTAGGGCCATGCAGTGGAAAAATATTTGAGTGGGGAAGATTCTTTTTTATTGGGCACTTCGAGAAAAAAGTCGAAATGTCGAGAAAAAAGTCGAAATGTAGAGATAAAAGTTGAAATACAATTTCAAGAATAAAGTCGAAATTTCGTGAATAAAGTAAAAATTTTGCGAATAAAATCGAAATTTCGAGAAGTCGAAATACATTTCGACTTTTTTCTCTAAATTGTACTTCAACATTATTCTCGACATTTCGACTTTTTTCTCAACATTTCGACTTTTTTCTCGAAGTGCATAATGGAAAAAAAAAATCTTCCTCCTCTAAAATATTATTTTTATTTTTCTCCTGCCTGGCCCTAATACTCTAATTATTGTGTGGGTATATTTGCAAAGTTTACGAATGAGCTAGCTACAGGCAGCCAATGATGGCTAGTGCTAATGTTATTGTTTTATGGCGTAACGTTAACGTTAAGTGAGAGGGCGTCCCGACGTCTGTTAGCATTCTTCTTCTGTTTCTCGTTAGAAGTTGAAGAGATAAGAATAAAACCACACAGCGCAGGAGAAATGTCATCTTGTCATTAATGCATACTGCTGATATTTACTCAAATGTGTGCCGAACTGAAGTATACTTTTTGAATATATATACTGTTTAGTCTGGCATTTCGGACGCACCGATTGGGGGAGAGAAAGTAGTGAAATAGAAACTTGTTTTTAGCTGATGTTTTGATGTTTCCATCCGTCTGCGGTTGCCATGGCGATGCGTCAGCGTTGCTGTGATGCTGAACAGACCCTTCTTTGCAGACGGAAGTTATATAGTCATATTTCTCAGACTTTAAAAAGCATGAACACTCACACAGTCTGAACTGTGGAGCACCTTAGGGAGTCATAAAACTCCACACTGTAAATAGTGTCAAAGATTTATGCCGCTTGAATGAACGTGAAGACGGACCGGAGGGCCGTAACGTTTGTGTGAACGCTCTACGTTTAAATATACACTTTTTTTACAAGTGTGTGAAATATTTCTGACGCCTGAAGGCCGTCTCTCCGGCGTGCACATCAATGCCACTCAAGTCAGTGTTAATAAGAGCGTTCTGATCATCCCTGAACGCCGGCGGCACAATATAAATCTGTCGCTTTTAAAGGGAATAATTTAACGTTGAACTTGAGGATCTGACCGACGGATCGGCGCCGCGTTAACGAGACTTTGCTTCGGTTGGAACCATTTATTTCAATAATACCTACATTTATTCCCTTTATTCAGATATCTTGTCCAACAAAATTGTTTCTGAGGAGTTTCAGTCCTCTTGGAAACCGTTCGGTGTCTCCGGTTCTTTCATGATCCGACCGCTGATGCGTCAGTGAAACACTGCGGTGGCGTTGCGTTCCTTTTTCTTCACAACTTACAGCTGCCTTGTTTGTTTTATTGAGTCATTTTTTGAGGCACCTCTCTCATCTCTAGTCACCTAGTTTCAAATACGATCCGTTATTAATGATGTATATTTACAAAATTCAAGTTATAAAACTGAACCCTCAGTATCCCGCCCATTAGCAGCTCTTCGGATCTTTCCCGCCCTTTTATAAACCTTTTCTCAAGTGTGTGGTGGTTTTGACACGACCGTGCTACTGTCTCCCCCAGCGAGGGCTGATCTTTGAAGGGAAGTCCACCTCGTTTCCATGGCGACACGGGCCAGACATGCCAAAGACTACAAAGGGATGACTATAAGTTTGATTTCAGGTGGAAATGGAAATTTGTGCCTTCGTCCTCGTCGATGAATGAACGTTTGTGATCTGGCGGTGCTGTGGAAAGTTCTGCTGAGCTTCGTTTACTGTTCAGAAACGCTACCAGGCAGGACAAGGCTGGTTTGAGATTACATGGATTTATGGAAAAAAGCTAAAATAAGCGCTTTTATCTCGTAGAGACGTAGTGTCTGTTTTCTACTTTACACAAAATCACGGAGGAGATTTTATCCTTTATTTGCCACTTATTCATCATCTGGTGGTTAATGATGATTTGGGGCTTTTTTACGCTGAGCGTGTACATCAGATTCGTGTTCGTGGACATCAGTACTTGACTCGTCGCCACCCCCTGGTGGACGTGTTGCTTAGCAACCGCATAAACGTGGAGGAGGCCTGAGCGGTGGTGGCAGAAACATTTGGAACATTTGGACAAAAATAAAGCATAAACTGTGTTAACACTTTTAACTCCACTAACACACTTTCTGATGGGAGTTATAACCACATTGGTTGTTGAGGGATCCGTCTTGTTCTGTATTGTTCCTGCCTGCAGACCTGGACCCCCTCTGTCACAGGTGCTTTTCAGTCCTCTTAGGTCTCGGTACCGCAAGCCAGCACGCAGCTCCCGAAGCTCCAGCCTGCAAACATGCACAAAAGAGAAAAAAGAGGGGCCAGCACAAGAAACTACAGGAGCGATGGACAAAAATGATAGCTATGAGATATTTATAATAAATAAAAATGGAAATGGAGAAGAGAGGAAGGGAAGAGGAGAGGAGAAGAAGGGTGATGTTCACCGCCCAGCGGATCATGTTGGTGCCCCCCTGCAGCATAAGCCTATAGCAGCATATCTACCACCAAGCTATATTTGAGACTAACTATTATAGTCTTGTTCTATAGCTGCAACTATGACTACTGACTCTAACACACTAGAGTTTACACTACCTAGAGATTTACCAACACCAGCTAGAGGTTTACTAAACACTAACTATAGGCTTTACTAAACAGAAAGGTTTTAAGTTTAGTTTTAAAGGTGGAGGTGGTGTCAGCCTCCTTAACCCAGATTGGAAGTTGGTTCCATAGTAATGGTGCCTGATAACAGAACGCCCGCCCTCCAAATCTACATTTGGATACTCTAGGAACTACGAGTAAACCTGCACTCTGAGAGTGGAGAGCTCTGCCAGGAACATAAGGCACTATCAGGCCTTTTGGCACTATCAAGCCGTTTTGGGCTTTATATGCAAGTAATAAAATTTTAAATTGGATTCTGAATTTTACAGGTAGCCAATGGAACGCTAACACTGGAGAGACATGGTCTCTCCTGCTGATTTTTTGTCTCCTTATGCATTGTTTGTTTTCACGGATTAATGCTAATGTTTCAGATTTAAGCTGATCACAAGATAAAAAGGGTAGGCACTATAAGCCACGGCTTCAGCCTACACCAAAATAAAGACTATTCATGTTCATGTTCATGCAGTAGATAGATAGATAGATAGATAGATAGATAGATAGATAGATAGATAGATAGATAGATAGATAGATAGATAGATAGATAGATAGATAGATAGATAGATAGATAGATAGATAGATAGATAGATAGATAGATAGATAATTCCAACTTCCTTTTTGTCCTTAGCCCAAAAGTTGTCAAACGTTAAATATGTCAATGTTAAATGTTGTTTTGTTGTTTCCTCATGAGGACAACTTGTTCTCAGCTCTTAGTTCTTAAAAATCGTAAACCCCACTGAAAGACACAAGTGTAATCAGAAGTAACAATAAATATGAATAAAATCACTCTTAAAGTCGAGTTATGATACATTTGTATGTGACAGAAAAGAAAATATATTTTGTTGCAGAGCTACAGCCACATCACACCTTTCAACAAAATCTGCATATTTGTGCTTGTTTCAAATATTTAACTGTAAGCAGCCATGTGAGAGTGATTCATCAGGAATGTAAATCTCTTTATTTTCACTAGTCAAATATCCTCCAGACATTGATATCCCCCACTGAGGATAAAATGAGCTGCCAGGTCTTAGATAATAAAGGTAACTTCCAGTTTTGGTGGTTGTTGACCACTAAACTGAAGTAAAGTTACCAGCCCGCAGTTAGAGTGAATGTCCATGAGAGGGAGACAGAGGGCTGTCTTTTATTGTCCACTTGAGTTGGTTAAGTGATATTGAGAGAGATGCTCACCTGTTAACCTGTTAGAGAGAACAGTGAACAAGTGCAGGGACTACGACCTCATCCTCAATGAAGCTAAAACTGTGGAACTGATCATCGACTTCCGTAAAGACGCTCCCGTCAAGGCTCCCATCATCATCAACAACCAACCATCTCTGCCACAGACTCAGTCAAATTCCTCGGCTCACACATCAACAATAAACTGAACTGGGACCACCGTACCACTCATCTGCTCAAAACAGCAAACCAGAGACTATTTCACCTCAGACAACTAAGAAAATACAGAATCAGGAAGAATTTAATGGTCCAATTCTACACTGCCATAATCCAAAATATTCTGTCTTTATCAATCACCATATGGTTCGGCAATACATCCAAACATACACTACACAGACTGGACAGGATCATTAAAAAGGGCTTCCAAAATCACTAAACATGAACTCTCCACACTGGACTCCCTTTACAAACACCACACCATCACAACTAGAATAACTGAGGACCCTCACACCCTGCTAACTATCTGTTTAAGAAAGATGTTTTAAAAGTCACTGGGTAAAAGGAACAAGAGATACAACGACTCTTTCTTTCCCTCGACCGTACGACTACTTAACGCTTTATTCCTTGTCCTATTTCGGTGGTCTTGTCTGATATGTGCTAGTGTGTTGCCTTGTCCAGTTTTGTCTGCTTGTTATTACTCTGTTGTTTTCCTCTGGAAAATGTTCTGTCTTTTGTACTGCTGTGGTGTATTGTTGCAGCTACCACCTGCACCGTGAAACTAATTCTACCGGCCGAGCCATGTGGCAATAAAAGGAAGTTGAGTTGAGTTGAACCTTTTAACCCGTTAACTTAACATTTCCTCTCATTTCCTCCCGTCCAGGCATCGGCCATGTCGTCCCTCTCCGCTGCCTTCGTCCTGACGCTGCTGCAGCTCCTCGTCCGGACGTACGCTAGCAACGGAGCGTACTACGGCCGCGGCCAACACCCGCAGCCCTACCAGCCCATGCAGCACCTGCAGCACATCCCTCTGGGTAAAGGAGGCTTCAATCAGCAGCAGCAGTACCTGGGCAAAGACTCGCCCTACATGCAGTACCCGCACTACCGGAAGGAGCACCCGCAGGTGCCCATGCTCAAGGGCAAGGACAAGGTTCACCATGGGGGCAACTACAACGGTGGCCAAGACAAAGGTAAGAAGGCTTGCCATGGTTACCGGTAGGTAGTGGTGGGGGAAAAAAATCGATATTGCAATATTTTGTAGCGCTCTCTGTCGCAATAAATAATCGATAAACTGACGGCAGATATTGATACTTTATTACAACTCACATAATGGATTTACGCGGTTGTCACCGCACTATTGTTCATGCACTTTAATTTTGTCCAACAGTGTTTACATTTACAAGACTAGGAGGCAGTGAGGTACTATGCAAAATTAAGTTGCTTACTGACTTTTCAGTATTAGAAACAAAGCAGTGCACTGTCCTGGTTTATATAAAACATGTTATTAATGTTCATGCACTTTAATTTGTCCAGCTGTACAGTGTTTACATTTACAAGCCTAGGAGGCAGTGAGGCTTTATACAAATGCACTTTCTTTCTACATTGTACATTGTATGAAGTTTTGGCATTGAATAAATGCATAACTACAGATGTTTTCCTTTTTATGGGTATTTTTTCTTTTTCAGTCACATATATCGTGATATATTGTTGATGAAATTTCTTACAATATAGCGAATATCGAAGATATCGTGTATCGTGATATTATCGTTATCTCGGGCCACATATCGCCACAGTATTGAATCGTGAGTTACACGCATCGTCCCATCCCTACCGGTAGGGGTGGGGCGATACACTAATCTCACGATACGGTACAATACACGATATTGAGGTCACGATAACGATACGATATTATAGCAGTATTTTTTGAATGAGGAACATATGACTGGAAAGACACAAAATACAAAACAATGCTGTGCGTTTGCCCTATTGTTACAGTTTGTAATGCTTTATAACTGTTTAAGTTTTAAAGAGAAAGCCAGCCCAAACCTTTTCCACAAACTGAACTAAAAGTAAATGTCAGGTATGCATTATTCATCTTCAGTTTCATACAAGTAAGTATAAGTATTTTGCCACAAACTGAATAGTTTCTCTCATGTATGACTTGACTTTTTTCTTTTCCAGACATTTTACAACTAAAATTAAATAAATAAACTATGAAAAGTCCCAAACTCCAAATGCAACATGACTGTTATTTATCTTCTGCCAGAGCTCAGAGCTTCACATGCTCCAGCCTGAGGCCGTAAGGTGAACCCCGTTATCGTTTCATCCTTCCACCTTTGGGGACGACACAATCTTTACATCATAAAAAAGATTGATTCATGCTCACCTTAGAAGTAAAAGTTCAGAGCTCAAAACCCCCAAGAGTCCCGTGATCGGGGCCGCAAAACGGTACTAGTTTCTTCTGAGCATAGTAAGATTTTGGTCCGCGGGTCGAGGCGCGGTCGTCACGTAATCCCGCTGCACCAATAGGATGCGCGTTACTAGTAAACACAATATATTAATTAGGGATGCCCCGATACCATTTTACGTATACAGAGTATGAGTATGAGTATTTTAATTTGTGTACTCGCCGATACCGAATTTCCCTGCCGAGAAATGCTACTTTGTGGTTCTGTGCACGCGTACAGTCGATTTTCAAAGTTTGATTGCCACGCCCATCATTTCTTGCACGATGTAAAAACAGAAAAGGAAGTGGGCTAGGGAGTCAAACGCAGTAAAATCCTAGCTCTACAAAGGTAGAAAACCATTAGGTAGCATTTTTCGGCAAAGCAGCAGAAATCGGCAGAACACCTGATGAGCCCAGTCGCGCTGGGAGCGCCAGCCCCTGTGGCCATGTGCCGCGCCGACAGCCTGTCTGCCTTGCTTCTGTCGTCGTCCCTTATTTTGAAATATGTCCACACTGCTGAAGTCCCGCTTGCATTAATTGTTGCTGTCTTGCCTGAAACGGAGCTGCCAGTTTCACTCACAGGTATCACTCTCTTCTCATCACCACACTAAACTTAGCCGACTAGCGGCTAACCGGAACAGCTGGCTGAGCAGTGGCGGCTCGGCGGCTGCTCGGCCGCCAGGCTGCACATTCAACATCTCCCCCTAGAGTTACTAATCAGTAACTACAACAACAATGAAGTGGTATCGGCGCGTGGTATCGGAGTACGAGTACGAGTATATGAGAGCAGTATCGGCCCCGATACCGATACCAGTATCGGGGCATCCCTAATATTAATATTAATAACCCAATATCACGCTACAGTTTGTCACCTCCACGACACGTATCCTGACGTTTTTGTATCGCAAAATTTCGTGGCACGATATATTGTTACACCCCTAGTTACCGGTCTTCTGTAGCGGTTGGGGTTTATTCTGGTCACGATACCCACGACTCTCCAAATAACTTCTCCATTGTCTCGTTTGCAACAGGGCAGACGATCCCTAGCGGCGCCGAGGGGATTCCCCAAGGAGAACCGGGCCCAGCCGGGCCCCCCGGACCAGCGGGACCTCCAGGACCCCCTGGAAATCCAGGGAGCGGACAGCCGGGTCCTGCGGGCCGACCTGGACCTCCAGGTTCACCAGGACTACCTGGAATAGGAAAGCCGGGTGTTCCGGGCTCGCTCGGCAAGCCCGGAGGAACCGGCTCGGCCGGTCCTCAAGGACAAATGGGCCCCAGAGGGGAAGACGGGCCCGCCGGACAGCCGGGCCCGCGTGGTCCACCGGGTCCTCCCGGGCTTTCAGGAATAGGTAGACCAGGTGTACAGGGATTACAAGGCCAACAAGGACCCAAGGGAGAGCCGGGCATGAAGGGTCCGCCGGGGCCACCGGGATTATTGGGACCCAAAGGGGACAAAGGGATCGGGCTGCCCGGACAGCCCGGACACAAGGGACACCCGGGTCTCCCCGGACCAGCCGGCCCACGAGGGCTGCCCGGTTTTGTGAAACCGGGGTTGAACGGAGCACCAGGTCCACAGGGTCCACCGGGAGATAAGGGATATCCTGGAGAACCGGGACTACCCGGGCCCGCTGGGGAAGGAGGAGCACGAGGCCCGCCGGGTCTGCCCGGGCAAGGAAAACAAGGTCTAAACGGTCCGCCGGGACAGCCGGGTATCCCAGGGGGGAAAGGTCATCCTGGAGGACCGGGTCTGCCGGGAAAACCCGGACTACCCGGATTTGGTAAACAAGGACTCACGGGACCAAAGGGTGACAAAGGTTAGTTCGTTCGTTTTTGTTTATTTTGAACATGCATAAAAAACAAGAAATAAAGATAAGAAACCAAATACAGGTGGGCATTCACTGCAAAAACTCAAAATCTTAACAAGAATATTTGTCTTATTTCTAGTTAAAATGTCTCATTTTTAGTAAAAAAAAAAAGTCTCATTCCACTTAAAACAAGACTCGTCACTGGAAAAAACAACAATTTTAACCTGTTTCAAGTAGATTTTCACTTAAAATAAGTAGAAAAATCTGCCAGTGGAACAAGATTTTTTTGCTTGTAATGAGAAGATAAATCTTGTCCCTGGCAGATTTTTCTACTTATTTCAAATGAAAATGTACTTGAGACTCTTGTTTTAAGTGTAATGAGATTTTTTTTTACTAAAAATTAGACATTTTAACTAGAAATAAGACAAATATTCCTGGTAAGATTTTGAGTTTTTGCAGCGTTCCACCACATAAAGAAAAAAAAACACCATCAAAACACATATTTCCGTTACATGTTCGAAAATGAGTGGGAGGAAGTATAAACTTATTTAATCCCACCCCCTTTCCACAACTAAACATAAATTATATGTCTATTATTTTTTATACTATACACTAATTTTTATAAATATATATATCATTTATACAAAAATAACCTGTTTAATACACGATATAAGCTCTATCATAAATATAATATAACTATGATATAAATATAATATAATTACCGTATTTTGACGACCATACGGCGCGCCGCGTGGAAAGGCGCACCCTCAGTTTTGTGTGTCATTTCTGTATTTAAAACACACATACGGCGCTCCGACCGAAAAGGCGCCGTCTACACACACGGAGCTCCGCCTTACAACAACACACACATACACACACACAAAGGCATACAAGTGTGCGTATTTAAAAATAGAGCGGGAGCAAAACTTGCATACTTCCACCATAATGAGTATGCAAAATGAGTATGCAAGATTTTTTAGTGCGTCCGAAACATTAGTATGTACTCAATAGTATGTACTATCCATACTCATTCTGGAGAAATGTATTAGTATGGATTGATGGACACTAGCTGAGCAGAAACTTCCCACAATGCAATGCAGCGGTGTTTGGTTGCTAAGTGATACGTATATGTCATAAGTATAATATTAAATATAATAATATTATTATCTAATATAAAATAAATAATATTATATAATGTCATCTTGTTTCGGCCAGGATAAACGGGAAATAGCGGAGTGGTGCTGCTACTGCTACTGCTGCTGTTACCATGGTAACAGCTGCTACTGCTGCTGTGACAGGTCACTTCCTCCCAACGGCAGGAAGTGACGTGTGCGCTCTTAATAGTACGTCCGAATTAATGCACACTACTGATATTTACTCAAAAGTGTGCCGAACTTAAGTATACTTTTTAGTATATACTTTTTAGTATGGCATTTCAGACGCACCGTTTTATTGTGCTTTATTTAAGTTATTACAATCGTTATTGCATCAATCAAACTGATCGAAGTCTTCATCCTCCGTTTCTGCATTAAACAGAAAGGGAGGTGCGCATTAAAAACCGCAGGCAGGTGGAAGCAGCAGCGGGATGACCAGAGGGGGGGCGCAGGCAGGTGGAAGCAGCAGCGGGATGACCGGGGGTGGGGGTAACCGCAGGCCAGCACGCAGCTCCCGAAGCTCCGGCCTGCATAAATGCACAAAAGAGAAAAAAGGGGAGCAGCACACTTACAATAATACAATGGGCGCATTGCGTCATTGGGCGCGAGGTACATTTAAAAAAAAAAAAGAAAAGACGTTTATATGCGCCTAATGGTCGCAAAAATACGGTATGATATAAATATAATACGTATATCTAAGTATATAATCATACAAAGACATCATAACAAAATAGCAGAACACACACAGCTGGTGATCTTTATACACAGTCTTCACTTTTATACCTCAAATAAACCATTTCTTTATATTTCTTCTTAAATTGTTTTATGTTTGTACTTTCTTTTAACTCCAAATTCAAACCATTCCACAGTTTAATTCCACAAACGGATACACAAAAACTTATTTTTGTTGTAGGTTTGGGTGGGCAGCCCGGACTACCCGGACCCAAAGGAGATAAGGGTCACGGTGGACTCCCCGGAATACTCGGACCGCCGGGACCAAACGGCCCGCCGGGTCCTCCGGGCCACATGGGGCCACCCGGAGGTGCAGGTGGACCCGGTCCCAAAGGGGACTGTGGAGACGGAGGACCGAAGGGACTCGACGGGGCGAAGGGGGACCCGGGTCCTCCGGGACTACCCGGTAAGAACGGTCTGCCGGGCGACCTGGGAGAGCCAGGGCCGAGAGGGCTACCGGGACCAAGTGGCCCTAAAGGAGGAGATGGGCACAAAGGTCTGCCGGGAATGCCGGGTCCTCCAGGAAATCCTGGTCCTAAAGGTCAAGGGGGATTCCCGGGGGAGACGGGACCTCAAGGCCCTAAAGGAATACCGGGACTGGACGGAGCCGGAGGGTCGATCGGGCCTCCCGGTCCTCCAGGGCCCAAAGGAGATGGCGGTGTTCCCGGTCCACCGGGCGCGGCAGCGAGCGGGAGTCCAGGTTTGATTTGATTTTTTTTATTTGATTTGATTTATTTGATTTTTGTACACTTGATATCTTAATTTACATGTGCAAAAAAGGAGTAGGAAGAAGTGTAAACTTATTTAATCCTACCCCCATTCACTAATCATTTAACCCGTATTTATAAATACTCACACTGCTAAATAACAGTATTATTAGGGCCCAAGCACTTACAGTGCGAAGGCCCTATTGTATCTGTAGGAGATGTTTTTATTATTTTCCTTGTTTTTCTTCCGACAAAATGAGGGCCTTTTTGCCCCCTAAACGTGCCCCAAAAGTCACCAAATTTTGCACGCAAGCCAGGCCTGGTGAAAAATTTGATATTTAATTTTTTTTTTTGGTTAATTAATGGTTTGCATTAATGGGCGTGGCCTAACGGCTCAACAGCGCCCCCTAGAAAACTTTGTGCCTCAAGCCCCACGATACGGTTTGACGTACATGCACGAAAATCAGTACACACCTGTATCATGTCACAACTTAAAGAAAAGTCTCTTGGCGCCATGGCCGAAACCGAACAGGAAGTCGGCCATTTTGAACGAATCGTGTAATTTTGGCGCAATTTATACCATTTCTTCGGCTGTTAATACGGCCCGAACCGTAACGTGCCCCCAGGTGTGTTATACATCAAAATGTGCGTCTCCATCCTGCGACGACGCGCATTACTTTTCTCCGTCAAAAGCGTTACCGTGGCGACGCTAGACGTCAAAAAGCGCGCCCCCCATTCATCTGATTGGTCCATATTTGATAGTTCCTACTTTCTCCCATAACGTTTGAAAGGTTTGACATAAAGAGTCGTGGATGGTGTCATCGGACTTGGTTTTGAGCCCTTGAACATAATTGGTGCAAATTAGCCCCGCCGCTTCTTCTGATTGGTCGATATTTGATTGTTCCTATTTTCTGCCATAACTTTTGAATGGTTTGATAAAGAGTCATGGGTGGTGTCATCGGACTTAGTTTTGAGTCATTGACGTTTATTGGTAAAAATTGCACGCGCAAGGGCCCGTTCATCTTATATCTGCTTGCAGCTTTAATTATTATTATTATTATTATTATTATTATTATTATTATTATATACTGTAATTAATTATACTCACACACATACCTACACATACATACACATAGTTGAATATTTCCATATATTTGTACACAGGTCAACCCGGACCCACAGGGAACCCTGGGAAAGAGGGGCCGTCCGGCCCCCCCGGCACCGCGGGTCAGCCCGGCCCCCCCGGTCCACCTGGACCCCCCGGAGTACCCGGATACTCCCCTGATCTGTCGGGCGTTCTCTCCGAGATGGGCCCGGAACTAGACGGCGTCAAGGCGGGAAAATACGCCAAAAAGGGCAAGTACGGAAACGGAAACGGGGCCGAGGCGATGGGCGTCAGCGGCCTGGAGATGCCGGCGTTCACGGCCGTGACGACGACGCCCTTCCCGGAGGCGGGAAAGCCCGTTGTCTTCGACAAGCTGCTGTACAACGGCCGGCAGAACTACGACTCCCAGACGGGCGTCTTCACCTGCGACGTCCCCGGCATCTACTACTTCTCCTACCACGTCAACTGCAAAGGGGGGAACGTTTGGGTGGCCCTGATGAGGAACGACGAGCCGGTCATGTACACGTACGACGAGTACAAGAAAGGTTTCCTGGACCAGGCGTCGGGGAGCGCGGTTTTACCGCTGCAACCCGGGGACACGGTCCACATCAAGCTGCCCTCCGATCAGGCCTCGGGACTCTACGCCGGCCAGTACGTCCACTCCTCCTTCTCCGGGTATTTGCTCTATCCGATGTAAAAAAGCAGAACCTTTTCCAGGAGGAAGAGGAAGTTACACTGCAAAAACTCAAAATCTTAACACGAATATTTTTTCTTATTTCTAGTTAAAATGTACGACAGAGTATTAGGGCCAAACTAAGACAAAAAAAAAAAAGGAAATTACGAGAATAAAGTCATAATATTATGAGAATAAAGTTGTAAAATTACGAGAATAAAGTCATAATATTACGAGAATAAAGTCGTAATATTTTGAGAATAAAGTCGTAATATTATGAGAATAAAGTCGTAATATTTTGAGAATAAAGTCGTAAAATTACGAGAATAAAGTCGTAAAATTACAAGAATAAAGTCATAACATTACGAGAATAAAGTCGTAATATTTTGAGAATAAAGTCGTAATATTACGAAAATAAAGTTGTAATATTAAATATATTATAAATATATAAATATAACTTCACAAGATGCTCAATTTTCCTCATTTTAACACAGGGAGAAGAGGCTCTTCCTATTAGAGTTCTCATAAATTATATTCTAATAATATTACGACTTTATTCTCATAATATTACGACTTTATTCTCATAAATTACGACTTTATTCTTGTAATGTTACGACTTTATTCTCGTAATATTACGACTTTATTCTCGTAATGTTACGACTTTATTCTCATAATATTACGACTTTATTCTCGCAACATTATGACTTTATTCTCATAATTTTAAAATCTGCCAGGGGAACAAGATTGTTTTGCTTGTAATGAGAAGATAAATCTTGTCCCACTGGCAGATTATTCTACTTATTTCAAGTGAAAATTTATTTGAAACAGGTGAAAATTGTCAAATAACAAGTTATTTTTCTGGTAATTACTCTTGTTTTAAGTGTAATGAGATTTTTTGACTAAAAATGAGACATTTTAACTAGAAATGAGACAAATATTCCTGGTAAGATTTTGAGTTTTTGCAGTTTGAGGTGTTTTAGACGGAGCTGGTCCATCGAAGGAAAATCAACGAAGTATTTATAGGACAGGATTTATACTAAAACCTGGGAACCAGATTTCAGTTTGGGGAATATAAATGAATGAAGGAGTGATGTGAACAAATAAAAAATGGTCCATAGCTCGGCCTTCTTCTAATTTAAATGCTTAAAACATGAATTGAGCGTATTAATACCTTTAAAATACGACAAAACAGACTTTATAAAACACTTTACAGCGTTTAAACCGAGTCAGGTGTTGACCCTGCACGACTTCAATATTGGCAGCTAATCCACACAATACATAATGGCAAATAAATGAATGGCAAACATTACATAAATTATTAATTTATGAAGAGCATTATTGTTTATTATTACATAGTAGTATAGATACAGAGTTTAGCCCCTCTACATTTTAAAGAAAGCAGATAAAATCACCTGAGACTGATAATAAAGATCATTAAGAGTTTTGCATCACAGCAGTTTGTACATGTTTAGTTCTTTTTTTATTACAATAAACACATTTCTAACTGTGTAAAGCTGCAAATTATTAAGTTTGGAGGAAAGATTGTGTGGGTTTGAATATTAAATAGCCTTAAATGACTATAAACGAGCAACCTGGCCAACGTAGAGTTACGGATGCTCAAAACTACAACAGGATCAATAACGTGGATCAATAAAATGTTGCAGCTCGACAAAGATTCAAGGAGAATGTAATTTTGATTTTATCTTTTAGTGTTTGCGTATAGTTTTGTTTGTTTACTGCTATAAAAAAAAACGTGTTGTACAAAAGAAACCTGCAGAATTCAAAAGTAGATGTTGCTCTGAAACAAGAAAACCACTCAATAATCTATAAAAACACGACATTATAACATGAAGAGAAGCAGAAATAGAACCTTTTCTGTCATACGGAGGATTTTATTTACACTTTTACTTTAACATTATTGCCTTGTTTGCCAACTGTGCTTTTGGACGTTATTTCAAAATAAAAGCATGTCATATTTGATCCACTTTAACTGTAATAGATTGTGTTTGTGTGAACAGAAAATCTTTATTATTCTTATGTTATGATTTCTTTAAAAGTCAGATCTGTTCGTACATCTGTTATTTACTTTATTTAACACATTTTGCTGTATTTCAGTGATGGACTCAACGCAGGAAATGACACGTAAAAACATAAATTATGAAACCATTAAAAAAAGATGGTGACTATGGTGCTAATATTGTCTTTGTAATCGAGTAATTTCCATTTAATGTTCCACGTGTATTATGGTTGTGTTTTGTTGTTGTTTTTCTAAATAAAAGTTGTTTATTTAAACATTATCCGGTAGCAGGTTGGTTGATTTTTTTTTTAAACAAAACTTTATTGAAAATATACAAACACTCAAAGAGGATAATGGACAAATATTAATTTAAATGCAATATGAAAAGAAAGGAAAATAAAAATAAAAAATGGGGATTCTTGTAAGGAATACAAAAAAAAGCGCTCTAAGAATTAAAAGATGCATATAAATAACAAAATAAATTAAGCATTTAAATTCACATAATGCAGCATAGAAAAGGAGAGGAAGTATTAAATTAGAATAACAAATAACGAGCAATGTCTAAACTTATTTTACTTGCATTTTTGTTTTCTACTCTTTTGAGACACTTGAAAAAAATCTTTAAATCGTTAATAAAACCCCGAAAGGAAGGTTTACAATTTCTCCATTTGGCACAATGAATATGGTACTTACAGAGTAACAAAATTATATTAATAATATCAGAAACAGAAAATTCCAAATCATCCATGAAGAAAATAATATGGCTTAATTCAAAAGGTGGAACATTATTAATTTTAAGAGAAATCCAATCGTGTTTGTCTGTCCAGAAACAATGAGACAAAGGACATCGATAAAACAAATGATCCAGTGTTTCTTCATCCTTTTTGCAGAAGGAACATCGATCTACCTCAAATTTTAATATTTTTTTAAGAGATTCTGCCACAGGATAGACTTTATTCATAATTTTAAAATGTACTTCTTTAACTTTAGGCAAAATAGGTCATTTATTAAATTTGGAATGCGCTTTGTTTAATATGTTTATATTTACCATGCAAGAATCCTGTCGAATTTTCCTTCTGCAGAAATCATGGAAGAATCTGGATTTAAAAACATTACAAATAAACTTGTTACCACACTTTTTATCAGTCAGAGACTCAGTACATCCTTCCATTAATAGATTTGGTAATACATTTGAAGCTGTTATTATACACCAAAAAGTTCTGAATTAGGTGAATTAATTAATATTTTGTTAAATTCTCTATGAGAACAATTGAAATTATATATTTTTTGGGAATCTGTATAACTTAAAAGAATCCCTTTACTATACATTAAGTCAGTTACAAATATAATGCCTTTATCAAACCAATTACTTTTAAATACTGATTTTCTACTAATTGTAATTACTCTATTGTTCCATAAAGTTGACTTATGAGGAGAGAAGTTGTGGGCAAATACCATTTTCCAAAAACTAGGTTGGTTGATTATTGCTGCTAAAAGATTATTCTTTTTTTTAAACTTCATTAGCAAATCTTTAGCTATACAAACACCAACAAGGTATTCAATAGTTTGGAACAGTAACATACAATGATGGAGTAAATTATAAAAATATCTAGTACGAATAAGAAGTCATAATATAGATAATGAAGGTAACAGTCATAATACTAATAATAATAATACTAATAATAATAATAATAATAATAATAATAATTATTATTATTATTATTATTATTATTATTATTATTATTATTATTATTACACAATAACAATAATAACAATAATAATAAAGATGAGTAAGTAAATAAATAAATAGAGAATAAAATAAATACATAAATAAATAAAACAGGAGAATAAAACAGGTATGAGGAATTTAATCAGATGCATAGAAAACATTAAGGAAAGGTCAAGACAATTATAAATAAAAGTTTAGTCAGAGGATACAGAGAAAAACGTTTCATAGTTGATTAAAATGCATTGCTTTTTTTGTTGTTTATCAAATATTTCTCCTAAAAAAGACCGAACTGTGCGGATGAAGCGGTGACGTCATGAGCGGAGATGCTGATGCTACAGCCGGTTCGATCTGCGCATGCGCAGAGCCTCCAGCGACAATAAGGCCGATTCAGTTTTCCACGTTTCCGGCGAAAATACGGTTAAAAGTCGAGGTTTTTCCGGGCGAAAGCGGCCGAACCGGTGCGGGTCGTCGGTGGTGAGTAAATCCGACCCGGTTCCGAGTTTTTTAACGTCGCAGTTGATGCAAAAACGACGCAAAATTATTAGATGTCCAGATTAGTGGTTGATGGGTTCGGCAGCTGGATTTAAATCCAGGACGCTGGATTTCCGCCAGACCCGTTTAATCTGCTTTAAACAGTTATTACATTGTCAGAAAACACAGTAATATTGAATAATTGCCAGATATTGAAAGTTGAAGTTATCTTGGGAAAATAATGGGCTCATTCTTTGCACATTTGACAATTCTACAGCCATAAAATCAAAATAAATTCAGTTGGCCTGAATGTAATTACAGATATAGAAGGGTTAAACCAGTCACTGTATATTTAATTAGCGATTTTATTGGCACTTTGGTTATTATTCAGTGTTATTACACTATTATACTCAATTTAGATATCCGTCTCTTTTAAGGCGTGTCACAGGGAGTGTCTTTAATGTATTTCCATCAGCAGATCATTTCTTTATAAAGGAACAAGTATTTACCATTTGATGAATAATTTTTTAGGTCATTTTATTACATTTATTATTGCTTTATGCAAGGCAACTGATTAAAATGTGACTAGTTACACCTCAATATCTATTGATTATTGACTGATCACGTGTAAATGGAATATATATAAGAATCAGAATCAGCTTTATTAGCCAAGTTTGAACATTTGCCCGACAAGGAATTTGACTCCGGTTATTTCGCTCACTGTACCCAGATTTAAAAAGTAGCAACAGTAAATAACAAATATACAGTAAATTAACAAATGTGGCACTTATTAACATATTTACAATGAAAAAGGTGAAAGGTGCAGTAGTGCTGAGGTAGACATGGTAGTGACAGCTCTTAATAACAAATATATACAATGTTTAAAAAGTGAGAGGTGCAGCAGAACTGAGGTAGATATGATAGATTATTGGGAGGTGCGTTGTTACAGCATATGATTGTTATTATTATTATTATTATTATTTTATTGCACGTGATTGATTACTCTGAGACTCTATGAGTGATGAGAGTTGATCAGAGCAGCTTGGGGGAAGAAACTGTCTGGATGTTTTAGCGTACAGAGCTCTGTAGATCCGTCCAGAGGGGAGGATTCAACCAGACTGTGTCCTGGGTGTGAGGGGTCTGCAGAAAAGTAACCTGCCCGTTTCATCTTTATTTGAAGTTATAAGCAGCTATTCATTGACATCTAGGGGTACAATGATCCATTAATATGGATCGATCATGAAGCATCTTATAGTATCAAAACAAAATGTAAATATTGATCAGATATCAGTTTCCGAAGCTGAGGACCTACTGATGCGTCCCCCTCCTGCAGCTGGTGAACTCCCAGGAGGGTGACCCGGGGCCGGTGCCAGGACCGCTTTGCTTTGGGAATATCCCGTTTGGTGTTTACATGACCAAATATTCAGGTTTTAAAAGGAGTAACCCAGGGGTCATATTCGGGTTTTTAAAAACCGGAATATGAGCAAATTGAGGTTATTGAAAGGGGTTATTGGTGTTAACATGGCCGTGCAAAACCGGGTTATTGCCAATATTCCGGTTTTAAAAGGGTTATTGATGCTGGAAACGTAGTCAATGATGGTAAGAACAACAATACCAGAAGGTAAAGTACAATACATACCAACTTAATGAGGAACAACAAGTACACATCAACATTTCAAGACCGAAGTTGATTTAACATCGTGTTACAACCCACTCTCTTTATACTTTGACCAGACCATATGTTTAAATAGCTATTTAAATCTGTGGATATGTTAACGTGTCATTTGTTTCTGTGTTTGCAGGATTCTCTCAGCATGACGTCTCGCGTCGGCCTTCGGGCCGCAGGCATCAATGGAAGTGGATTCAAACCCAGAGAGAAGGCGCTCCCGCCTTTCCAGATGAGGTGAGTCAGTTATCGTGTTAATGTTGGTCCTTTAATGTCGTTCTTGTCCCTAGGCAAGTTAAGTTTATTTGTATAGCACACACACAAGGTAATTCCTAAGTGCATTACTTCAACATTAAAAGCGGCAAGACACAATTAATACATAAATAACAAATAAAAAGAAAATAAAATGATAACAAAAGAGGTAAAATAATAAAAAGCACAAGTTGTTAAAAAGTAAGGGCAGTAGATCCAGCAGGTTCATCTCATTCTTACAATGGCAAGAATTACGTTTTTATACGGTCAAAACGTACAAAGACCAGGTCAAATACAGTATTACAAAAGTAATCTGTAATAATTCGTACAGTGAATTAAACCAATTTGACAATTATACGCCACAATGCCTGTTTCCAGGTCTTATTTCACACAACTGACGAGAATTACGTTTCTATACGGTCAAAACGTACAAAGGTCAAATACAGTATTACAAAAGTACTGAAGAGTATTAGGGCCATGCAGGAGAAAAAATATTTGAGAGGGGAAGTTTTTTTTTTATTGTGCACTTCGAGAAAAAAGTCGAAATGTTGAGATACAATTTCAAGAATAAAGTCGAAATTTAGTGAATAAAGTCGAAATTTCGCCTTTTTTCTCAACATTTCAACTTTATTCACAAAATTTTGACTTTTTTCCTCAACTTTTTGACTTTTTTCTCAAAATTGTACTTCAACATTAATCTTGACATTTCGACTTTCTTCTTGAAGTGCATAATGAAAAAAAAATCTTCCTCCTCTAAAATATTATTTTTATTTTCTCCTGTCTGGCCCTAATACCGGTACTCTTCCGTACAAAAGTAATCTGTAACAATTCGTACGGTGAATTAAACCCATTTGACAATTCTTTGCCACAATGTCTGTTTCCAGGTCTTATTTCACACAACTGGCGAGAATTACGTTTCTATACGGTCAAAACGGAAAAAGACCAGGTCAAATACAGTATTACAAAAGTATGGAAGAGTATTAGGGCCATGCAGTAGAAAAAATATTTGAAAGGGGAAGATTTTTTTTTATTGTGCACTTCGAGAAAAAAGTCGAAATGTTTAGAAAAAAGTCGAAATGTCGAGATTAATGTTGAAATACAAATTGTACTTCAACATTAATCTCGACATTTCGACTTTTTTCTCGAAGTGCATAATGAAAAAAAAATCTTCTTCCTCTAAAATATTATTTTTATTTTCTCCCGCCTGGCCCTAATACTCTTCCGTACAAAAGTAATCTGTAACAATTCGTACAGTGAATTAAACCAATTTGACAATTCTATGCCACAATGCCTGTTTCCAGGTCTAATTTCACACAACTGAAGAGAATTACGTTTCTATTCGGTCAAAACGTACAAAGGTCTAATACAGTATTACAAAAGTACGGAAGAGAATCAGGGCCATGCAGTAGAAAAAATATTTGAGAGGGGAAGATTTTTTTTTTTTGTGCACTTCGAGAAAAAAGTCGAAATGTTGAGAAAAAAGTCGAAATGTCGAGATACAAATTCAACAATAAAGTCGAAATTTCGACTTTTTTCTCAACATTTCGACTTTTTTCTCGAAATTGTACTTCAACATTAATCTCGACATTTCGACTTTTTTCTTGAAGTGCATAATGAAAAAAAAGTCTTCTTATTTTCTCCTGCCTGCCCCTAATACTCTAATAATAATAATAATAATAATAATAATAATAATAATAATAATAATAAAAATAAATAAAATGAACTAAAATGATAAGAAAATAGCTCAAATAATAAAAAGCACAAGTTGTTAAAAAGTAAGGGCAATAGAGCAGGTTCATCTCATTCTTAAAATGGCAAGAATTACATTTCTATACGGTCAAAACGTACAAAGACCGGGTCAAATACAGTATTACAAAAGTAATCTGTAACAATTCGTACGGTGAATTAAACCCATTTGACAATTCTTTGCCACAATGTCTGTTTCCAGGTCTTATTTCACACAACTGGCGAGAATTACGTTTCTATACGGTCAAAACGGAAAAAGACCAGGTCAAATACAGTATTACAAAAGTATGGAAGAGTATCAGGGCCATGCAGTAGAAAAAATATTTGAAAGGGGAAGATTTTTTTTTATTGTGCACTTCGAGAAAAAAGTCGAAATGTCGAGAAAAAAGTCGAAATGTCGAGATACAAAATTTCGCCTTTTTTCTCAACATTTCGACTTTTTTCTCGAAATTGTACTTCTACATTAATCTTGACATTTCGACTTATTTCTTGAAGTGCATAATGAAAAAAAAATCTTCCTCCTATTATTATTATTATTATTATTATTATTATTATTTTTATTAATATTATATATTATATTATTATAATATATTAATATATATATATATATATATATATATATATATATATATATATATATATATATATATATATATATATATATATTAATATATATTATATATATATTATTATAATATTATATATTATATAATATATATAATATATTATATATATTTATATTAATATTATTTTTATTTTCTCCTGCCTGGCCCTAATACTCTTCCGTACAAAAGTAATCTGCAACAATTCGTACGGTGAATTAAACCAATTTGACAATTCTATGCCACAATGTCTGTTTGCAGGTTTTATTTCACACAATTGACGAAAATTACGTTTCTATACGGTCAAAACGTACAAAGACCGAGGTCAAATACAGTATTACAAATGTAATCTGTGCCGTCTGGGTGTCTGATTTCAGCTCTTCCCTGAAGTCGGAGATCCGTAAGCTGAACCTGGTGCACCTGCTGCTGTGGCTGCTGGTGGCGGCTCAGGTGAGCGTGAGCCGGCTGGAGCTGGTTTCCCCCGAGCGGGTGTCGGCTCCGTACACGTGGGAGTACCCGTACCTGCTGAGCCTGGTCCCCCTGCTCTGCAGCAGCCTGTCTCTGCCCGGCAGCAACGTCAGCTACCTGGTCATGTCCATGATCAGCGCGGGGCTGTTCTCCGTGGCGCCGCTCATCTACGGCGGCATGGAGATGTTCCCCGTGGCCCAGCAGCTCTACCGCCACGGCAAGGCCTACCGCTTCATCTTCGGCTGCTCCGCCGTGACCGTCATGTACCTGGTCATGGTGGTGGCCGTGCAGGTGCACGCCTGGCAGCTCTACTACATGAAGAAACTGTTGGACTCCTGGTTCGATGCCACTCAGGAGAAGAAGAAGAAGTAACGGCGTCGAAACAACTGTGATGGGAAAAATAAGATGTCTTTTTTATGGGGATTTACTTTTGCAGTTATAACCAGTACTGGAGTTGAGGGGGGATGAGGGGGGATGAGGGGGGATGGCATCCCCCCCTGAAATAAAAACGGTCCAAATCACCCCCCCCTGTAAAACTGCCATCCCTCCTTTCCATCCCTTATGTCATTTCATCAATGAATGTGGTTTTACTGCTATTTCAACATTTAGAGTCAAAAATAACACCAAAAAAATAACTTATTTGACAATTTTCACCTGTTTCAAGTAAATTTTCACTTGAAATAAGTAGAAAAATCTAAGATTTATCTTCTCATTACAAGCAAAAAAATCTTGTTCCACTAGGTGTCTTTTTGGTCTCAGTCTCGAACTGAACTAGTTTTGGTCTTGATACACTGCAAAAACTCAAAATCTTACCAGGAATATTTGTCTTATTTCTAGTTAAAATGTCTCATTTTTAGTCAAAAAAATTCATTACACTTAAAACAAGAGTAATTCCCAGAAAAATAACTTGTTATTTGACAATTTTCACCTGTTTCAGGTAAATTTTCACTTGAAATAAGTAGAAAAATCTGCCAGTGGGACAAGATTTATCTTCTCATTACAAGCAAAAAAATCTTGTTCCACTGGCAGATTTTTCTACTTTTTTAAGTGAAAATCTACTTGAAACAGCTGAAAATTATTGTTTTTTCCAGTGATGAGTCTTGTTTTAAGTATAATAAGATTTTTTTACTAAAATGAGACATTTTAACTAGAAATAAGACAAATATTCTTGTTAAGATTGTGAGTTTTTGCAGTGATCCATGTTACTTATCCTGTGAAGGACAGAGTCATATTGATAAGTTCAGAAAAGTGTTTTTTATTGTTGTGTTTTGATGTATTTGATGTAAGCCCAGTGGATATTTAAAGCTTACAGAAGGCTGCATTTAACTGCTGCTATGTCATCCCTGCAGTATTTCTGCAGCTGTTTTGGTCACTGCTATTATTTGTAATATATTATATTATTTGTAATCAGCACAAATTATCTGTCTCCATATGATAAAATCCACCATCCCCCCTGATTCTTTTTCACAACTCGAGTACTGGTTATAACATAATCAATCAATCAATCAAATAACTTTATTTATCCGTTAGGAACTTCGTTTGTGTAAAAGCATCAGCATCAGTGCGTGTACAGTTAACATATGTGACAGGACAATATAAAAACAACATATATAACCGGATATATGAATAACCGGAGTCAAATTCCTTGTCGGGCAATGTTCAAACTTGACCAATAAAGCTGATTCTGATTCTGATTTACAGGACTGTCTCGGAAAATTAGAATATTGTGATAAAGTTCTTTATTTTCTGTAATGCAATTAAAAAAACAAAAATGTCATACATTCTGGATTCATTACAAATCAACTGAAATATTGCAAGCCTTTTATTATTTTAATATTGCTGATTATGGTTTACAGTTTAAGATTAAGATTCCCAGAATATTCTAATTTTTTGAGATAGGATATTTGAGTTTTCTTAAGCTGTAAGCCATGATCAGCAATATTAAAATAATAAAAGGCTTGCTATATTTCAGTTGATTTGTAATGAATCCAGAATGTATGACATTTTTGTTTTTTTAATTGCATTACAGAAAATCACAATATTCTAATTTTCTGAGACAGTCCTGTATATCTATAGCAACATCACACTTTTGAAAGCATTTTATCATTTATTAGATTTAAGTTATTACTCAGAAATGACATCTTATGAAGTTTCATAAGACAATTTGACATTTAATCACTGTTTTCAATACTTTATTTTCAATCGAAAAAGTGGTCATTCAGGCCATAAAGTTGATTCCCAACAATCTGCTCGTCTGATGTGACGAGACTGAAGACTAAAGGTCTGTACTTTCTACCTTTTGTTGTTTGTTTTAAAGAAGACGTTTTTTCAGATGTGCTTATGTCGTCTCTCTGAAATCTACCTCTCATTCAGCCAATAAAAAGGATGGTAATCAAAACTTGTGTCTGTGTGATTACAGTATTTTATTTATTCTCAGTCTGCATTAGAACACCAGCTTATTTGGGCCCTTATGGAAATTAAAATATATGTCATAAACCAAACTGTAAGCACTTTTAAACTATGTCTGGGGTCTATGAGCCAATTCAAGAATGCATTCACCAGCTCACCGGTGAACTTTTACTGATATTTGTTGAGAATATATGTAAATAATCCCAATAAGCGGGCTGGAGGGCTGTATTAGCCTCAATATCCTGCTCAAGGACACTTGACATAAGACATAAAGACTCTTGAAGAGTAGGAACAACTTACATTTTTATCAGGAGTATTTAATAAAATTAAGTGTCAGGGATTATTTGATTCCACTTTGGTTACGTATCAAAGACAAAAACAAACTATTTGTATCTGTGATTTGTATCTCTTTTTTGTTCTCTTGGACGGGCTGTACTGGAACAGATTTCGCTGACTCAGTGTCAATAAAATAGTTTTAGTTTTACTTTAAGTTTATTTCAGTCATATATACCTTTCAAGGCAACAAGGAAGAGACAAGTTTTACAATTTGACTGAAAAAGGCTCAGGCAGAATCAGAGATTATTAATGCTACTATACAACCTACGCTACACAATACATGGTGTCAAGTGTGAAGAAAAAAAAAATACAAATATAATATATACATATACTGTACATACACTTGCATACATACATGTATACACAAAGATGCATATACATAAACATACATATCTATTTTCCCCTTTTTTTCAATTACAGCCATAACTCCCAAATATAAATACACATAATGATTTTTTGAACATAAAGGAAGTACATTGCTTAAGTTTGGGATCAACACTATTCCACAGCTGGACCCCTTTAAAAGAAATACATCTTCTTTTAACTTCTTTTATCGCTTTTGGTAACAAAAATCTACATCCATCTCTTAACTCATATTTACTCTCGACCCACTCTCTATATTTCATTTTAATTTTTTTTTATTCCATTTGAGTTTTTATTTTCAAACAAAACAAATTCCCTGTCTGGCATGTTCATACTTGGCGAATAAAGCTTATTCTATTCTATTCTATTCTATTCTATTCTATTCTATTCTATTCTATTCTATTCTCTTTGTTTTTAAATAACAACAATTGGGAAATGCAGCTGTGGATCATGTTGTATTTATATTTCATTTTGAATGAATGAATGAATGAATGAATGAATGAATGAATGAATGAATGAATGAATGAATGAATGAATGAATGAATGAATGAATGAATGAATGAATGAATGAAGTTTATTCAATCGTGACAACACAAAAACAACACCAAAAAACATTGTGCACAGCATTGACATTTCACACAAAACCAATAATCATGTGTTGAACAATGACTGAAAAAGCAGAAGCTGCTGCTTATAAAAGACTATCCTATATTACCAACTTTCTTTTTTTTGGCTACCGACCTCTAGAAAAGCAAAGAGACAATAGAAAAGCACAGAAACATTAACAGATAGTCAATCGCACTTATAAGTTTCAAAAATAGCTTTACAAACCATTTTTATTAAAAACCAAAAGAGAATGACATGTTTTTAAATGTATGTTGGCATCATTCCAGAATTTAACTCCAGTAATGGAGACACGTCTCCTTTTCATACCTTTTTTTTTTTGCTTTTTGTACAGTAAAATTGCAGACTCCTCAAAGATTATACGGAGTCTTCTGAATTGAAGTCAGGGAGCATTTCTGATTTTGCTCTGAACATAATTTGCATGATTTTATAATTTACGATTTATTTTAATTTTTTTTATTTCATTTGAGTTTTTATTTTCTAAATGAAAATGCAGAGGTGTCAAGTAACAAAGTACAAATACTTCGTTACCTTACTTAAGTAGAAATTTTGGTTATCTATACTTCACTGGAGTAATTATTTTTCAGACGACTTTTTACTTTTACTCCTTACATTTTCACACAATTATCTGTACTTTTTACTCCTTGCATTTTAAAAACAGCCTCGTTACTCTATTTCATTTCGGCCTTTAATAAAAACTATCCAGTTAAATTGCTCCATCCGGATAGAGTGAATTTGGTTGTGGTTGTTTCAGATGTTCTTGTCCAGTTTTGTTCTTACATCCGTTCCCTCAGATTCCTGCAACTAAACTTGGATGTACATTCCAATAAAGGTTAGGATAAATGATAACATGCCTCTGAAGTTTGACTTTTTGCACCATTACAATACTTATAGGCAACTAGTCATCATATCTCCTGCTCTCTGAAACACATGTTAATGCTCAATAGTACACATATATGGTTCTTTAATATATTTGCATTATACTAACATGCATTAATTTTCAATGGCTTTTGTCCTTAATGGCTTTTTTCCCCTTACATTACTTTTACTTTTATACTTTAAGTAGTTTTGAAACCAGTACTTTTATACTTTTACTTGAGTAAAAAACTTGAGTTGATACTTCAACTTCTACAGGAGTATTTTTAAACTCTAGTATCTATACTTCTACCTACCTGAGTAATGAATGTGAATACTGAAGACACGTCTGAAAATGACAAATGATAATGAAATGACAGCTCTGGTCCAGGTCCGGGTCTGCGCATGCGCGGGGAGAGTGCCACGTAGCTGTGACGTCAGCGCTTCCTGATGCTGCTCTGCTAACAGTTAGCTGAACAATCTGCTCCTCACGGTTTAAAACCAACCCGTGGAACTCAGCCTGGTCCAGTCGTCTGATTCAGGTAGGAGGCTTCATTACGACCCAGACTTTAAATGTAACGTCATTCATAATGAACCACGTCGCTGTCTTTATTCCCAGTTTGATCAGTAATAATGTCATTAGCGCTGGGAGCTAACGGCTAGGCTAACTGACCCAAACAGATGTTTACATTCATCTGATTAAAGTTCTGTCTACAGGTTTAGGGTGTTGAGAGGTTTATAAGTGAAGAATGGGCCGTGTTTGGTGTTCAGGGCGTGGAGTTAGTGTTTTAAACACTGACATGTTTGGGATGAATCAGGGTTTAACTCCAGATTTAGAAACAAACCGGTTTATTAAAGAAATAACTAGTGACATTAAACTTGAGAAGTGGATTAAAGTTTTTTGTCCAAGGGAGCAGGTATTTATTTATTATTTAGAGCCAGTCCCGGTAGAAAGAATCTGTTTCTGGTTCCCTGCTAAACGTTAGCCATTAGCATCTAGCTAATTACCCATCAGCCCTTTGCTTCCCAGCCCTCTGCCTTGAATCTGGACCTGGACCTGGACCTGGTTCGGATCAGGACGGGCAGAGCCGTGGCGTGTCTGTTAATAACTTCACAGTAGGGGTGGGTATTGGGAAGGACCTCACGATACGATACGCATCACGATACTTGAGCCACGATACGATACACATTGCGATATCCCGATTATTATATTCTACATAGTTCACTGAAAAATTTAAAAATGCATTACACATCTTAAAATCCAAGTTGTATATATGTACATCAGATGATAGTGATGGATCTTAAAATCCGAGTTGCACGTTCATCAGATTATAGTGACAATTCATGGGACAAACTGAGTCAAATTTATAACTATACAAGCTAAAGTTACAACATATTTGTATATGTGTTTCATATTATTTACATCATATGAAATTAACATTAAATTTAGTATGAGGTTGCTTTGATTATGTGGCAAATGATAATAAACACAAGAAAGATGGGTACTAAAACCAAGGACAGGCACAGTGATCAGTCAGTATAGATATAAATCCATAAATAAATAAACCTCTGTCCATTATTTTTAATTTTTTAAGGACAGGCAATTGTGTTATATAAAAAATAAATTATAAAATGAAATAAAACGTGAAATAAAACCTGAGCTCAGTGCAGGGCCGTTGATAGAGAGTGGCAATGCCCAGGACTGTCACTTAGGTAGGAGCACTGGGTGATAAAATGGGAAAAAATCGGGGATAAAAATTATATAAAAAAAAAAAGAAAAATCGATATTCAAATTTTGAATATCGATATTGAATCAGCTGGAAAAGTATCGCGATATATTGCCATATCCATATTTTTGCCCACCCCTACTTCACAGTCGTGATTATTCCAGCTTAAAACATCAGATAATAACGTAAGTTAAACATGTGAATGAAACTATTGTGAGGATTACACAAGAACACAAGACGATGGTGATGTTGCTGAGAGACACTTTCTAATCAAAACGGCTGTTATTTCTGGTCAAAGTCTGATTGAGCTCCGTCGTTGTTGCCACTTCACCAGGCGACGTTTGACCTTTGAACTCTATAGGGTAGAATAGAATAAACTTTATTGATCCCCCAGAGGGGAAATTTACTTGTGCTGCAGCAAACATACACGCGCTCAAAAAGTATTACAGAATATACACGAAAGTATGAAAAGCTATAAAGTATATCCTAAAAAAAAAAAAAAAAACAATAAATAGCTAAGTAATTAAAAAGAGCAATATAAAAAATGAGCAATGTACAAAAGAAATACTAAACCCGAAAAACGAATAATATATACATGTGCAAAGAGACAAAAATACCAGTGATGTATTTAGAGGGGGAAGGTTATTGCACTTTTAAACTGTACTTGTGGAGTGACGTGAGCCATTACTTGAAGAGAAAGCAATTTACAAAAATGCTGACCATAAAATAAATATATATATATATATATATATATATATATACACACACACACACACACACACACACACACACACACAGAGGACTGTCTCAGAAAATTTGAATATTGTGATTTTCTGTAATGCAAGTACAAAACAAAAAATATCATACATTCTGGATTCATTACAAATCAACTGAAATATTGCAAGCCTTTTATTATTTTAATATTGCTGATCATGGCTTACAGCTTAAGAAAACTCAAATATCCTATCTCAAAAAATTTGAATATTCTGGGAATCTTAAACTGTAAACCATAATCAGCAATATTAAAATAATAAAAGGCTTGCAATATTTCAGTTGATTTGGAATGAATCCAGAATGTATGACATTTTTGTTTTTTTTATTGCATTACAGGAAATAACAAACTTCATCACAATATTCAAATTTTCTGATACAGTCCTGTAAATATATACATAATTAAACAGAGTATAATTGTGTAGCGAAACTGATGCTGTTACTGTTGGAGACGGTTCCAGCACGTAATCATGAGGAGAATAGACTCGTACAGTAAGGAGCAGCAGCTCCTTTTAACCCAGATATCATCACTATTAATGTAACAACCTTCATTTAATCATAAATTATTCTGGTCTGCTCCCCAGACCCGTTAACCTGCTTATTATATACATACTCGTCTCTTACAGGCTCCTCTTTGTATTTGATGATGGATCAGTTTTGCATGTCATCTGTCAAAAGTTGTGCTTGTTCACAAAGTAAGAAAATAAACATAAAATGATGACTAGTGCTGAATAAAAACCTGTAATTTACTGTATACATGGGATAGTGGATGATAAAATACATGTATTTTAAAGGCAGAGCAAAGCAACACTCAGCCATACGTGAAATAACACAGAAAATCAATGTGGGTCATTTTTGACCCATGTTGTGCATTAGAAGTGTAGTGATACAAAAAAAAGTTTTTATTCAAAAAGTAAGACAACAATTAATCAAATAAAGATGTTAACTGATGAAAAACAAGTTAATTGAGGAATAGCTGGAAGACCAAAAGATAAAACTAATCTATTACAAAGATAAAGAACATAAAATCTCAGTCGGGTCACTTTGACCCATGTTGTGCATCAGAGGGAGCTCATTTTAACCCAGATATCATCACTATTAATGTAACAACCTTCATTTAATCATAAATTTAGACCCGTTAACCTGCTTTTTGTGTACATACTCGTCTCCTACAGACTCCTCTTTGTATCTAATGGTGGATCAGTTTTGCGTGTCATCTGTCAGGGTGGTTATAAAGCCGACAGCTGTGTCATCCGGCCTTGACCCGGTTTCTTCTGTAATAACATGGTTTTCAGTCGGACGCTGTGGGATCGAGGCTGGAATCGGACTCGAGGTTTGGTGGTTCGACTGCAGCGCCGGCTTTTTGATTTGATGATTTTATTTCGAACATGCATAAAAAAGCGTACAAAAAACAGAATACAAATAAATATATATATTTATATAAAGTCGTTCCTTCCAGCTGCCATCAAGCTCTATAATGTGAAATAACTGTCCTATGTGCAATACTCCAGCAATTTATTCTTAGCACTTATTACTCAGCACTTTAGCACCCCAGCATTTTAATTTTAATTTAATTTAAAATCTAATTTTAATTCTAAGTGATCTGTTTTTTTATTGAATCTGTTTTTATCTTTGTGTTGAATGCATGCATGAAAAACGATCTTTATTTCCTGCAAAGGATTAATAAAGTATCTTTTATTTTTTTAATTTATATATATATATATATATATATATATATATATATATATATATATATATATAAAATGTGTGTGTGTACGGCACTTCATGATACTATAATACTACAATATAATAGAGAACAATAGACAGCAATGATATAACAATATACTTGAACAACTATATAAGAGTAGATATGCTATATACACTGGTTCATATATTTACCTCCAATTATATACATAAAAAAACACACTTTTGTGTATATTCTGTAAAAATTGTTGAGCGTGTGTATGTTTGCTGCTGCACAAGTGAATTTCCCCTCTGGGGGATCAATAAAGTTTATTCTATTCTATTCTCCCCGAATAACATTTGGATCATTTGAGTTGGATTAATCCCGGCTTTAACATGTTTGTCTTTGGGGGAGAAAAGAAAATCTGGGGGGAGGGAGTTGTTCATTCCGTGTATTATTCTGGTTGTCAGCTGACTTTTCTGAGCTCATATCATTGAAGCAGCACCTAAGGGTGCACCATGGATGAAATTCACCAAAACCAGGCTTTTCTTCTGGAGAGCTGGCGGTAGAAATGAGATCAGCTGGATTAGTAAAGCCCGGCTTTCTGCTGCTGTTTGTGTTTTCTCACGTAACAACCTCGATGGTTCTTCTACACAAAATCCACAGATCCCTTGATACCAAAGTCAGCTGTGTGAAGAATATAGATTAGATTAGATTCAACTTTATTGTCATTGCACATGTCAAAAATACAGGGCAACGGAATGAAGTTAGCATATGTATGTACATGGTGGAGATTAATAAATAACTGTTGTTATAAGGTGCAGGTCAGACATTAATGAATGATAATATATATTATGAACAGATGAGATGTGATTATATGATTTACACAGATTTGAGTTACAGTATACAGGACTGTCTCTGAAAATTAGAATATTGTGATGAAGTTCTTTATTTTCTGTAATGCAATTTAAAAAAAACAAAAAAGGCTTTAGAAGCGGTAAAACTATAGACATGGCCCACAGGCTGAATTTCTGATTTATGTAGAAAAAACAAGCTTTAGACTGTTTTTAAGACATTCAAGGCCTTTTTAAAATATACATTAAATGCCATAATATGTCCCCTTTAAGTGTGACTTTAGAATATAAAACAGGTAAAATACAAGAAAATATTGACGGTGGCCAAACAAATTGTACAGGGCTGTCTCAGAAAATTAGAATATTGTGATAAAGTTCTTTATTTTCTGTAATGCAATTAAAAAAAATAAATAAATAAAAATAAATAAATAAATAAATGTCATTTATTTTTATTTATTTATTTTTTTTTTAATTGCATTACAGAAAATAGAAAATAGAAAATAGAGATTGACAGGCGGATCGGTGCAGCGTCCGCAGTAATGCGGTCGATGTACTGGACCGTCGTGGTGAAGAGGGAGCTGAGTCGAAAGGCGAAGCTCTCGATTTACCGGTCAATCTACGCCCCTACCCTCACCTATGGTCATGAACTTTGGGTAGTGACCGAAAGGACAAGATCGCGGATACAAGCGGCCGAGATGAGTTTCCTCCGCAGGGTGGCTGGACGCTCCCTTAGAGATAGGGTGAGGAGTTCGGTCACCCGGGAGGAGCTCGGAGTCGAGCCGCTACTCCTCCACATTGAGAGGAGTCAGCTGAGGTGGCTTGGGCATCTGTACCGGATGCCTCCTGGACGCCTCCCTAGGGAGGTGTTCCAGGCATGTCCCACCGGGAGGAGACCCCGAGGAAGACCCAGGACACGCTGGAGAGACTATGTCTCTCGGCTGGCCTGGGAACGCCTCGGACTCCCCCCGGAAGAGCTGGAGGAAGTGTCTGGGGTGAGGGAAGTCTGGGCATCCCTGCTGAGGCTGCTGCCCCCGCGACCCGGTAACGGATAAGCGGGAGAAGATGAGTGAGATGAGTGAGTGAAATAAATGTCATACATTCTGGATTCATTACAAATCAACTGAAATATTGAAAGACTTTTATTATTTTAATATTGCTGATTATGGCTTACAGTTTAAGATTAAGATTCCCAGAATATTCTAATTTTTTGAGATAGGATATTTGAGTTTTCTTAAGCTATAAGCCATAATCAGCAATATTAAAATAATAAAAGGCTTGCAATATTTCAGTTGATTTGTAATGAATCCAGAATATATGACATTTTTGTTTTTGTAATTGCATTACAGAAAATCACAATATTCTAATTGTCTGAGACAGTCCTGTATATACAAGTTATAGAAAAAAATAATGCTGCTGTTGCAAGTTAAATAGAAGAACATAATCATTAGTTAGATCTGCAAAGTGCCACGTTTCCATGTGTCTGTTTAGTGTAAAACTTGCTGGCCGCCGTTTTCATGTGGTGTAGTTATAAAAACCTCAGTTTCCATGTGATTTTTCAAAAGTAGTATGTTTTTCTGACAATGTCTCTTAAAACATTTGAATTGTTTTAATATCCTTGGTTGAATTTTGTCTGATATAAAGTACTTGTGCGGTGTCATCGTCTGCTCCAGCTCTGCAAGCCTGAATAAATCAATGAAAGAACAAACAGAAATATCCTCTGATTGAATGAATTTATTCTCTAATCTGTATCACATTATTTATTTGTTTATGGAATACATTGGGACAAAATATAAAAGCACAGGATTATCTGCCTTCCTTCATGGATGTTATAGTAACTGTGAAGCTTCTTTGGAGCTGGTCACGTTTTCCCTCATCTGTGAATTTACGTCATGAGTTTTTTTATTTAACATCTAGGTTTTTTTTTTTAAAGTTTAATTTCTGCAGAATCTGTACTGAGAGGAATCAATCAAAATTCTGTCCTGATTAAAAATGGGGCGTAAATGCACCGACTGACTTTCACGATGACGGATGAGTTTTTGAATGTCATACATTTATTCAACATCGATCAGGCGCTTTCAATTCAGGCAAAACGTAAGACATCACTATTTGCTACTTCTTATTCATGATTTAACAAAAATTCTGTTTCAGGATTAACAGATCTGAAATATGATTTGTGAAAATAATCAGTTTAATCCAAAACTCTAAATTTCTCCAGAGCAGGTTATGAGATCAGGATTAGTTACCATGGCAATAAAACAGAGCGCTTTTATGATGCTGGAAATATGGACAAGATTTAGGGTAAAAGATTACAAAATTTATCTCAAAAGACAGGATTACTCTTAGATTTCAGAGGGGAATTTCAGTATTTATGACCTCAACTTAATTTCATGAATCACCACTGATTCCAGCTCTGCCTGCTAATATATTAACATGTTCTTATGTGGAAAGTCGGTCCATATTTTTTGTTCTAAGGTGAAAATAAAGGGATAAGTGGATTGTTTCTGAAACTCTCTCGTCTCTCCGTCCAGCGGTGGGAGAAGAACAGGTCAGACGGCACCATGAACGGCCAGCTGGACCTGAGCGGGAAGCTGATCATCAAAGCGCAGCTCGGGGACGACATCCGGCGCATCCCCATCCACAACGAAGACATCACATATGACGAGCTGGTGCTGATGATGCAGCGCGTCTTCAGGGGGAAGCTGCAGAGCAACGATGAAGTTACCATCAAATACAAGGACGAAGGTGAGCCGAGACGTAACCGAGAGGTCTGGTTTCCAGGGTTAAAATGTAGTTCATCATCTCATAGGGGGGTAACAATACAGGACTGTCTCAGAAAATTAGAATATTGTGATAAAGTTCTTTATTTTCTGTAATGCAATTTAAAAAAAACAAAAATGTCATACATTCTGGATTCATTACAAATCAACTGAAATATTGCAAGCCTTTTATTATTTTAATATTGCTGATTATGGTTTACAGTTTAAGATTAAGATTCCCAGAATATTCAATTTTTTTGAGATAGGATATTTGAGTTTTCTTAAGCTGTAAGCCATGATCAGCAATATTAAAATAATAAAAGGCTTGTAATATTTCAGTTGATTTGTAATGAATCCAGAATATATGACATTTTTGCATTATGGAAAATAAAGGACTTTATCACAATATTCTAATTTTCTGACACAGTCCTGTATATCGTGCCACGAAATTTCGGGATACAAAAACGTCATGATACGTGTCTTATATGAATATATTGTGTTTACTGGTACTAGTAAGGCGCATCCCATTCACGTGCCAACCGCGCCTCGACCACACGGACCAAAATCTGACTACACTCAGGAGAAACTAGTACTGTTTAAAGTTCCTGATCACGGGACTCTTGCAGGGTTTGTAGCTCCGAACTTTTACTGATGTAAGTCTGGTGTAGAGTTAAGCCTTACCTTATTAAATTAAACCTTTTTGGGGTCGTGAGTAGGATAAACACGGGGAAACTTCTGCTGAGTTCCAGTGTACTTTAATGTTTTTAGAACATCAACACAGCATCTAGTGCTGTATCACTCCGCCCAATCTAAAACAGACTAATCACTACAGATAAACTGTGTCATTATAGTCCCTGATTTACATCAGAATATAAAGAATATATTTATACAATAATGAACCCTGAATTACCAAAATAACCTTCTTAACAAAAATAAATCTCCTCTTACACTTCTAAGGTGAGCATGAATCAATCTTTTTATGATGTAAAGATTGTGTCATCCCCAAAGGTGGGAGGATGAAACGATAACGGGGTTCACCTTACGGCCTCAGGCTGGAGCAGGTGAAGCTCTGAGCTCTGGCACAAGATCAATAACAGTCATGATGAGTTTGGGACTTTTCATAGTTTATTTATTTACTTTTATTTATTTATTTAATTATAGTTATTAAATTTCTGGAAAAGAAAAAAGTAAAATCATACTTGAGAGAAACTATTCAGTTTGTGGCAAAATATTTGTACTTGTATGAAACTGAAGATGCATAATGCAAACCTGACATTTACTTTTAGTTCAGTTTGTGAAAAATGGTTGGCCTGGCTCTCTCTCTAAAACTTAAACAGTTATAAAGAATTACAAACTGTAACAATAGGGCAAACGCACAGCATTGTTTTGTTTTTATGTCTTTTTTAATGTCTTTCAAATAAAAGACAATTTTTTCCAGTCATATGTTCCTCATTCAAGGTTGTTAAAAAAATACTGCTATAATATCGTATCATTATCGTGACCTCAATATGGTGTATCGTACCGTATCGTGAGATTACTGTATCGTTACACCCCTAGAGGACAAACGCGGTGCTACCTTTCCCTTAAAGACTGAAACTGACCAAATTAGTAATAAGCCTGTGTTGAAACGATCGATTTTTCGATTCTAAATCGATTCTCATATTAATTCCTAAAAATTGATTCGTATGTCTAAAGATCGATTTTAATTTTTTTTATTCTCATCATTACATTACAACTTTTGCTATTTTTTTTGTTTATGCCCAAAAAAGGAGTGTTTTGTTAGACACGAGAATAACTTGTGCCATGTTTTTGCCTTTAAATATGTTTAAAGGTATGAAAACATTCAAGTTTTCAGTTATAATTGCATAAATTGTCTATTTTTCATTACTTTATATACTGTCTTGGGAGCATGTTTTTCCAGTCACATGTTCCTCATTCAAGGTTGTTAAAAAAAATACTGCTATAATATCGTATTGTTATCATGAGATTAGTGTATCGTTACCCCCCTATCGTCTCATCTGACGTCTGTTTTCTCCGTCACAGATGACGACCTCATCACCATTTTCGACAGCTCTGACCTCTCCTTTGCCATCCAGTGCAGTAGAATACTCAAGCTCACTTTGTTTGGTAAGACTTGTTTCTTTGTTTTTTGTTTTCTTGGACGTATTCACCCTCCAAACCTGTAGATGTTTAGAGTTAAATAATGCAGTGAATGTTCAGTGTTTGAGTTTTTACAGTAAGTGGCCACTAGAGGGCGCCAAGCGGCAACAAACGAAAACTCAACTTTATTTCTAAAGCACTTTTAAAAACACCAGTTGGCCAAAGTGCTGAATTTAAAACATGTTAAACTGTTGACCCTCCCTTTTCATGAGTTTTGTGTGGGTTTTCTGTTTCTCTCTTAGCACTTGTTTAGAAAACACATCATGACAAAAGCCTTTTGTGTTTCTTATACTTGTTTCTATTATTTTCCGTAAGTAAGAAACAAATTAAGCTCAGTTGCTGCTTATCGAAAAATAAAAAGCAACCAGTCTGACAAACCAGGTTTGTTTCTGTCAGTTATGGGTGTTGAAACACAAGATTTAAAATGGCTTATTACCTTTTTAAATAATGACTGTTTCGTTCTAAAGTATGATGGAGATCATCGGTTGAACCAAAGCAAATACCGACATCTGGACTAAATCATCTTTATGAGTTATGAGGCTTTTCTGTGTTCATGTTTTTAAACTTTTTTTGTTCTGACATTAAACCAAAAATGTATTTTTGTAAGTAAGAGATTTTTATTAGAGAAGAAGAAGCTTTATTTTTGTTTCTTTTCTCTCGTCAACTTACTTTGTCTTTTTACTGGCCTGAGAGCTGAAAGACAAGTAATTTCTACAAATCATAACAATCACATGTCATGACTTCATGTGGAAATTATCGGGTCCAGCTTGTGCGGAGGTTTGGAAGTGGAATCTCCCGACGGCCCTCGGCTCCGCCTGCATCTGCGTTAAACACTCAGGAAACAGCAAATGTTCAGGCCCGGGCTCGTTTTTCTGCTCTTCGTTTCTGTCTTCAGCTAATTTACGTGAAGGAGATGAGGGTTTAAGTGCTGCAGCTGTGTTTTCCTGCAGTTTAATAATAAATATAAGAACATCTTTTTCCCTGGTCTTCCCCAGCATCATTAGCCGAGAGGGTTTGGACCCAAATCCTCCGTCATGGAAACTCAAACGTCTTCTGAAATCTTATATTTCTCAGCCCATAAGGAAATAATGAGGTGACATAAATAAATAAGGTGCACATTATTGATATTGATATGTCAAGATTATATGGATTATATGGCTGATGTAACACGTCTATTTCATCAAGCTCGAGACGTTTAAGCCTTAAATTGTTATTTTTATTTTTTATCACAGAGGGAGTTTGATAAACCTGTTTTTCCCTGAATCTCACCTGGATATCTTCTATTCTGCAGTGAACGGTCAGCCGAGGCCATTGGAGTCCAGTCAGGTGAAATATCTGCGCAGGGAGCTCATTGAGCTCCGGAACAAAGTCAACTATCTCCTCGACAGTTTGGAGCCCCCGACAGATCCGGGTCTGGCTGCTGCAGCGCTCGATAGCGGTACGTAAGTCCAGCCTGCCTCGTCAAATCAAATCAAACTTTATTTATAGAGCACCTTTCATGCATAGAATGCAGCACAAAGTGCTTTACATAAATACAATACACAAACATAAAACGTATTAATGCCCTGATCCTGAAAGGCACGGGGAGCCAATGCAGCGATTTTAAAACGCTGCATTGTGCTCCCGCCCTCTGGTCCTCGTCAGCACACGTGCGGCTGAATTCTGTAATAATTGTAGGTTGTACATATTCTTTTTGGGAAGACCAGAGAGCAGGGCGTTAAAATAATCCAAACGACAAGAGATAAAAGCATTAGCACCTCCGTACTAGCTTGACACCGTGTCCTAACTGCATGCGAGTGAGCGTCAGCGACAAAAACAATTCCATTGCTTTATTTTCTATTGGACTGTCCTAACTGGCCGTGAGCGACACGGCGCTGCCGTTTTGAGCTGAACATTTGTCGGATGCCCTGTTTCTATTTTCTTCCTGTCGCTCGTTAAAAGCCGGTTGAAAGCGCTGTAAGAAACAGTCGTTTCAATACAAGAACCTCAATAAAGTGGCAGCTGCTGGAGGGAGATCACCAGGGAGCTGGAAGATTCTGATAAGATAATAAGATATAATAATAATAATAAGATAATATATAATAAGATAATAATAGGATAATATTTCTTTCTGCCACTTTATTGAGGTTTTTGTAGTGAAATGAGGAGGAATCATAGAGATAACTTCTCATTTCAACTAACTGGATCAGCCGTTCCTCATCATGACTGTTTCCTGCAGCGCTTTCAACGCGAGCGGCAGGAAGAAAAAAGGAGAACATTTAAATATCACAATATCAAGCTTGTTTGCTGTTTAGAAAGTACAAACGTAGGAAGATTACAAGTAATCATCCATCTTTTACTTGTCTCTTTACTCTTTTAGGAGTTATTTTAGGAGTTTCTTTCAGGAGCGCATGGGCAGGTAGTGCGGTGAATGAAGGCTGATTTATGGTTCCGCGTAAAATCGGCGGCGTAGCCTACGGCGTGCCACGTAGGGTCTGCGTTGGTGTAACGCGGAACCATAAATCAGCCTTTTAAAAAGCGAGTTTCAGCTGTCAATCAAAAGAACGTGGGGGCCCATAACGGTTTCAGTGTGGACAGAGAGTGTCCGATGTAACGCAGTGCGACGCGATAGTCGGACGCTCGCGTGTAGTTAGGACAGGCTGTAAGGGGCTGCACAGAATCTTTGTCCAACATGACCAATTCCTTTGTTTTCGTCACATTAATCTCCAAGAAGCTCAAATCACACCAGTTATGGAGGGAAGACCTCCATAACTTAGCACCTTCGTACTAGCCTGAGAGAGAAACGGGCGGACTCTGGCTGTTCTTAAGATGGTTTGTTATGTTTTTGATATGTTGCCTCCTCCTGAGAGAGCAGTTCCATCCCAGCTTTGACCTAGAGCAGGGGGGGCCACTCCTGACCTAGAGGAAATCAGAATATCAGTGTTATTCAAGATTGCAGGTCAGAGTCGTATCATCGGCTGCTGTCTTATGTGTTTTTGTTTTTAGAGCTAAAGCCGTGTATGTAAGGACTCTTAATCTCTGAGTTGGATTGCGTGACCTCCTTAACACATAACAGTTATTCATTTGAGTTTACAGCCAGAATTATAAAGGCTGCGTCCCAAACAGACGGCTGGCACCGAACCGAGACGTTTTACTGTCACTGTTTGAATAACCGAACGCATTTTAACAGAATATTGGTCTGTAGTTTTACACCAAAACCCTCAGACACTGGTTGAGTCCGGTTAGAGCGTGGTCGGACCCGCCCATGTGTAAACACGGCCGGCAGAATCATCAGACTTTATATAAGGAATTGCACAATAGCACTTTTTTGCAAAGTTAGTGAGGATTAAAAAAAAAAGAATCTTATTTTCCAGTATTTGGTCAATAAAGCCCTTGTTTATAATCAGCCCAGAATATTAGATTCATCAATTCAATTCAAATTGGCTTTATTGGCATGAATGGTAACCATTGTTGCCGAAAGCTACACATATACATACAATAAATCACAATACAATTATCATCTTCTTAGTACAATTAGACTCATCTTCTTCCCTCCTGCTGGAGCTCATGATTGATTGATTTATTTATTTTTTGCTGATGTGTTTCCAGAATCCGTGGACGGCCGAGAAGGCAAAGTGGTGGCTGCAGAAACGGCGGTGAAGCAGGCGACGCCGGTCAGCGCGGCCAGCATGTCGGCCTTCGACCCGCTGAAGAACCAGGACGAGGTCAACAAGAATGTCATCTCAGCCTTCGGCCTGAGCGAGGACCAGGTCTCAGGTGAGACGCCCTGACGGACCACTGGGGTTTAATCCACTCACGTGGAAAGTTCATTTACACAGCTCATATGTTACGGGAGGTACTCATGCGACGTATCTTTGGAAAGCTAAGATTCTTGTGATTCCACCAATATAAATTTCAGGATATAATTATAGCAGCTGGTACATATCAGCACTACAAACAAACAAACATTTACGCAAATGACCCAACTTACCGATGAAGCCTCATAGAAGTCGTCCGATCAAAAATATTCCCACAAAAATGATCTAGTTACAGTCAGAAAGGTCCAGTCGATCCAATCCAGTAAAGTATTTAGTCCAAAACACATTATTATACCAGTAAATATCCACAAACAACCGCTGCGTCATTTGAAATTTGCCGCTCAATGTCCCAAATTTTCAACGTGTAACGGCTGTAACTCCGCTTTGCACGTCTTCACAACAGATATCTTGTACTCAAAATGGAGCATGCACCTCTCCTTTTAATTGACACCTCATTTGACCAATCAGGAGCTTCCCTGTCCCCTCCACAGCCTTCAGTAGCCAATGAGCCTGTATGGAAATGAAGCCCATGTCACCCCTTTTCTCATGAAAAAAATGAGCCAATTGGAACCGATCGTGCTGATGACTGGCACATTGTACAGCCAATGAAATTCTGAAAACAACAATGTGCCGTTTTAGGACGTGGGAATAAAACCCACAACCAGGAAGTCCATGCGTAAAAGTGAAATCATTGCAGCGAATGAAACATGCATCCGTGTTTTGACTCTTATATGCAAAGTTCTCAGTAACTTTTTTTCAGCAATATTGATAGTGAATCTGGATATATGATAGGATACCTCTAAGTGTCATTAGAGGCCAAAATTATGAGTGTACGTTGAAAGGTTCAAGAGTTCTGCCCTTTTATCCAGGAATGTGACCTGGTTATCCAAGTGTCCTTTTGGCGTCTCCAAATGGCCATTTTTGGAAAGGTCTAGACACAATCTTACAACAACATGTGTAAAATACTCATTCTTTTTGGTATTATCAAATTTGAACTTGCACTAGATAAGGATTCATGTGTTTTCCAGCTAATAAGTCACAGATTCACTCATCTGCTGACATCTGGTTACAAAACAAATTTCCCGGCTGAAATAAAAACCTTCTATTTCAGTGTGTTCAAACTTAAATTACTCAACGCTAGTAGCACTTACAGTGATTCTGACAGTTGGGGGAAGAACTTCAGAGTGTTACCTTTCAAAAGAGACCAAAACCATCCATGTACTTCAAACGGTTCAAGAACAGCTTTCAATTTACTTTGGGGTTAACTTGGAAAGGAGTTTTATGCAAATTTTACAGGAATGTAAAGGGGTTAAACAATTTGGTTTAACCATAATTCAAAATCAGTGTTCAGTAAACTATTATTCATCATAAGTGTGGTCAGTTTGAGTCTGTAAGGGCAGGGTAGCACCAGGTTTGTCCTCCCCCCCGTGTCCTGTGGTCCTCACCGGTGTCTCCTCCTCCAGCCGTCCCCGCCGCCCCGGAGGAGCGTTCAGGGACTCCTGACAGCATCGCCTCGTCCTCGTCTGCAGCTCATCAACCCGGGGTTCCCCCCCAGCCTCAGGCCCCCTACGCCGCCGTGCAGCAGGGACCCCCGGGGGGGATGGACGGTAAGACGCCTGAAATCTGAATAACAAAACGTGTCGGTGTGTTTATTAGAGATGCGCCGATCAGGATTTTGAGGGTCGATCACCGATCACAGCGTGAAATCCATAAATTCGTCAATATTGTTGTCTCATGTACAACACTGACATTGTATTATTAGGTATCAAAATTAGGAGATGAGAAAGTATCATGAATTGTCTGTTTTATTGCAGGCTGAGACAATATGCTAACGACTTTTCAGTTAGAGCAACTGGAAGCAGCTAACGACGCGTTTAAACCCGATGTCTTCCACAACAGAAAGCGGCTGATGAATCCATTACCTTATGATGTAGTTCTTTATTTCGCTTGCTGTCGTTTATACTGTAGGTCTCTGTTACGTTCAGCGGAGCTAGTGCCGTTGCTCCTTTAAATTAGCATCAGTTGGACTTGACAGTGACCCGTACAGTTACCCCAAGAACCAGTGGTCCATGGACATTAATATTTGGTACAGTTACCAAGAACCAGTGGTCCATGGACATTAATATTTGGTACAGTTACCAAGAACCAGTGGTCCATGGACATTAATATTTGGTACAGTTACCAAGAACCAGTGGTCCATGGACATTAATATTTGGTACAGTTACCAAGAACCAGTGGTCCATGGACATTAATATTTGGTACAGTTACCAAGAACCAGTGGTCCATGGACATTAATATTTGGTACAGTTACCCCAAGAACCAGTGGTCCATGGACATTAATATTTGGTACAGTTACCAAGAACCAGTGGTCCATGGACATTAATATTTGGTACAGTTACCAAGAACCAGTGGTCCATGGACATTAATATTTGGTACAGTTACCAAGAACCAGTGGTCCATGGACATTAATATTTGGTACAGTTACCAAGAACCAGTGGTCCATGGACATTAATATTTGGTACAGTTGCTCTGGACTCAGAGCAAGTGTTTTGTAATGAACTAGAAATCTCAGAGTTACCATTTATTAGTCAAAGTATCAAACGTCATCAATGTTTCAAAAGCATTAATATTAGCACAACTTTATCAGCTTGGTGGGAATTTCTTAAAATAGCTAAAATTTCACTTTTTCCATGTGACCGTACACCCATATGGAACAACCCAGACATCGTGAAAAATGATAAAAAGATGGTTAACTTCGTTCAATGGAGAGATCAAGGAATACGGTACTTACAGCACGTAATTGTAGGAGGACAGTTTGTACCTTTCAATACACTTATTGTTCAATACGGAGTTAGCAGGAATACATTTTTAGAGTATCAACAACTTAAGGCAATAATAAATAAAACATACAAAATTAGCCAATTAGATTTACAACTTCCCGCTAAGATAATAGATTTATTGAATCTAAGCACTTTAAAGTTGTTATCAAAACTCTACAGGTTAGTGTCTAAACTGGACGATTCAGTCTCTCTCCCGATCTCTAAGTGGGAGGCGGATCTCTCTCTTAATACCGACCAGTTTTCTTGGTCACAAATATGCTTAAATACGTTTACTATGACTAAAAACCCAAACCTACAACTTATACAGTACAAAGTTCTTCATAGAATACATTATACTGGACAAAGGATGTTCCAGATGGGCTTTGTCACCTCTAATATCTGTTCACAGTGCACAGAGAACACCCCAGATAATTATATGCATGCTTTATGGTTCTGTACACCGGTACAGAGGTTCTGGAAGGAGATTTGTGAGGATTTATCCACATGGATCAACCACAGAATCCCAGTGTGCCCCACGGTATGTATATTAGGTCACCTGGGAGACACTCAAATAGATCCTAATTGGACACACCGGGTTCTCACTGCCTTATGTATCGCAAAGAAAACCATTTTAGTAAATTGGAAACAAAAATCCAGTTTATGTATCAACCATTTTAGGAATCTTTTATCAGATCATATTAGTAGTGAGATAATGTCTGCCTCCACTGAACAACATTCGGCTGAATTGCACTCTCTGTGGTCCCCGTTTATTGGCTTCGTTACCTAGTGGGGGCGGGGGGGTGGTGATCTCGTAGCCCTTGGGGTTGGGGGTCGGCTTGGGGGGTCTGGGGCACGGGCCTCTGGTGGCCCCTGGGGGGCGGTGGGGGGGGCCGCGGGGCCCTGTCCCTAGCCGGTGGGGGCCTTGGGGGCCTGTGGGGGGGGTTACCTCATGGCGGTGGGGGGGGGTGGCTGGGGAGGGCTCGGGCGGGGGGCTGTGGCTGGGGCGTCTCCGGGCCTCCCGGGGGGGGGCGGGGCCGTGGACGTGGGGGTCCCACCCGGAGGGCCCGGCCCTGCCTGGGTGGGGGGTGGCTGTCTGCGCTGGGGGGGCATTGCTGCCTTGGTCCTCCGTCGCTGGGCGGGGGCCAAGTGCCCCTGCGGATGTGGGGACTCCGGGACCCTTGGGGTGTCCGCCGGGGTGGCCTCGGGGGGGGGGTGGGGCCGGGTCCGGGGAGCGGGCCTCCCCTGACCGGGGGGTGCACGGGCGGGCGCGACGGCGGGGTGGCGCCATTCCCAGGTATCTATGTCTTATGTTGTCAGTATGAATGGGAGGATGTTGGACCGTTTCCCCCTCCGTCTGGGGGCTCCGGCGGCGCCGGGGGCGCCCTTGGGGGTACGGTGGGGCCCTTGCCCGGCTCGGGGGGCCGGCCCCCGTCTACTGGACGGCCGGTGGGGGGACGCGGGTGTCTTATCAGGGCCGGCTTTGCTGGTCCTGCTTCCTGGCTTCGGCCTCCGCTCCCCCTCTTGCCCCCCCTACACGATTCATACGCACATAGGCGAAAGGCGGGGGGTCCGGGTCGTGGGGGGCACTGTCCCGCGGGGCCTGGCACTCCCCGCCTCACGGTTTTAACAGCAAAATAGACACTGCACATTCAACACTTAATAAATACATTTGACAAGGACACGTAGTTCGGGAGGGGGGGGGGGTCGGTGTCAATCGATACTTGGCCCTCCCTCCTCCCTGTTTTTATGGCATTAATCACATGCACTCAACACAAGGGGCGGGAGGGGGTCCCACATCACCCGCGTTCCCTCACCGGCCTGGGCCTGGGACGGGTGGGTCGGGTTACCCGGGCCTGGCGGGGCCCGCCGTGCAGCCTGGGGTGCCTTCTGGCGGTGCTGGATCCCCCCGGGGAGGGGGAAACGGTGCGTGATTGTATGTCTGTGTCGGTGAGAATGCGGTATGGAAGGGTCCTGCCATGGAGGATTTGAGCCTCCATTGGCAGGACATCAAAAACTTAATAATTTATCAATATTATATTATACAAAGATGGTTATTATTATTAGTATTATTATTATTAGTATTATTATTATTATTATGTATAGTATATTATATTATTATTAGTATAGGTATCGGATAGGTGAATGGATGAATGAATGGGATGCCTGGGTCTGGAGCCCTCCGTTGTCGGGCCTGCGCGGGTGTCGCCTTGTTGGGGGGTTCCCTCTCTCCGGGCCCGTCTCCGGTCCCCCCCGCTGCCTCTACGGCGGGGCGCCCCTCTGGTCTTGGAGGGCCACTTTCGTGGGGGACGGGTGCGCCTGCCCGCGTCGGCGGCCGGGGCGGCTCTGTCTCTCCGGGCAGGCTGGCCCCCTGCCGGGTGGGGGTCGTTGGCCTGAAGGGTGAGGGCCTCCTGGCCGCGTGTCCGGCCCGGACCGGGTGGCCGGGGATTGCCTGGGTCGCGGTCCGCCGCCGCGGGATCCCTGGCTGCTTCTTTCCGCGCCGTGGGGGCCCCGCCCGCGGGCCCCCTCGGCCGCCGCCGGGTGGGGGGGGGGGCTTCGCAGGCGGTGGGTTGCCTCCCTCCTACTTCTCCCCTCTGTGGGGTTGCCGGTGGCCTGGGTTCCGGGCTCTTCCTTGTCGGCCTCTGGTCTCACGGGTGGCGGGGTTGCTCCCCCCCCTCCCCCACTATAGATACACTTCAGGTGGAGCTTTGTTTGGTTTATTACACACACACACACACACACACACACACACACACACACACACACACACACACACACACACACACACACACACACACACACACACACACACACATATAGTAATTTAGTCACATGCATACACACACACACACACACACACACACACACACACACACACACACATGCATGATCATATACATACACACACACACATAGACATACACACTGGCTTGTTCACCTGCATGCTGGCTCTCTAGTTTTTGGGTTTAGGTAGCGGTAGCGATAGCTTAGCTCAGACTGCGATCAGATCTCAAGATTTAGGTCGATTGCTGTTCGTGTTTTGGATGGCTCCGTGCCGGTTTCGTGCTTTGTTTGTGGTTTTTTTGTTGCAGATTTCCAGTGCTTGACGTGTGTCTCCGTGTGTTCCTGCTTCCTGGATTGGCAGTGGATGTCGTCACCACCCCCCCCCCACCCCCTCCCCCCCCCAAAAAAAAAAAAAAAAAAAAAAAAAAAAACACTGGGTTTGTATGTGTATATTTATGTATGTGTACGCATATGTGTGCGTATATATATATGTATATATTACATATAGTAATAATGCACATATATACACTTTTGGTTTCTACCGTCATGGTATCAATCAATAATATGTGTGCAGACAAGGTAAAAAAAAAAAAAAAAAAAAAAAAAAAAATATTTGGTACAGTTACCAAGAACCAGTGGTCCATGGACATTAATATTTGGTACAGTTACCAAGAACCAGTGGTCCATGGACATTAATATTTGGTACAGTTACCAAGAACCAGTGGTCCATGGACATTAATATTTGGTACAGTTACCAAGAACCAGTGGTCCATGGACATTAATATTTGGTACAGTTACCAAGAACCAGTGGTCCATGGACATTAATATTTGGTACAGTTACCAAGAACCAGTGGTCCATGGACATTAATATTTGGTACAGTTACCAAGAACCAGTGGTCAATGGACATTAATATTTGGCCACCAATCCAGTTTCCTGATATTTATATTTACTTAATTTCTACGCCGGGGAAATACACGAAGCAAAGCTTGAAGATACAAAAGTCTTGACGCTTTGTCCGACTTCAAGGCAGGATTTGTTGTAGAAATTAAAGTGATGAGGACACCGAACTTTATGATTTGACCGTTTAACGTTAGCTACCCAAAAATCCAACATTACCTGATACAAAATGGGAACCACAAATCCACGTTTTGGTGCCTGGAATCCAGTTGTTTCTGTGAATTGCAGCGATCCAGTTGTTTCTCTTAAGCTTATTTTTCGGCGGTCTGTAAAACGATAACTCAGATTTCTTGCTAAATCTATGAGTACAGTCGATCGCACAACAGCTCTTTCCCATTTTAGATGTTTTCCAGTTGCTCAAACTGAAAGTTTACGCTGACACTCAGTCTTTCTGCCACTCAGTCTTTCTGCCACTCAGTCTTTCTGACACTCAGTCTTTCTGACACTCAGTCTTTCTGCCACTCAGTCTTTCTGACACTCAGTCTTTCTGACACTCAGTCTTTCTGTCACTCAGTCTTTCTGACACTCAGTCTTTCTGACACTCAGTCTTTCTGACACTCAGTCTTTCTGACACTCAGTCTTTCTGACACTCAGTGGGCGTAACCGGCTTTGAAATCACATCTGTGACGTCATGCACATTCCCTCTATCGTTAAACGGAATCGAAAAATGGAATCGGAATCGGAAAAATCTTATCAGTTCCCATCCCTAGTTTCCATGTATACTGACAAATAAAGTCATTATTATTATTATTATTATTATTATTATTATTATTATTATTATTATTAATATTATTATTATTATGATCAGGGCTTAGTACCGATTTGATACTAGTTGCTGATGCCACTTCTTCTGCTGACTGGAAGCAGGAAGCTGCAGTTCTGGCGTTTTAGAGCAGCGATGAAGAATCTAGTTCCTGTTTATTGTTTGAGTGGGACTAGACGGTCCAGAGATGGAAACCCTCTCAGATCTTACAGCTGAAACGGTGATCCGATGTGTCGGGGAGCAGATGAAGAACAAGAAAACCACATGAACTGAAACAGTTTCCTTTTTAGGCAGCGAGCTTCGCTCTCCATGCAGTTTTGAAAGAGAAATGTTAATCTTAAGAAGAGTGTAAACTATCAACGACAGCGTGATTTATCTCCGTCAGTCTTTTAAACTCAGCCTCAGTTGTTACTAAAGACTTGTAGAAAAACGAAGTGTGTTGTCAAAACAGACTCTCGTTAAAGTGCCAGTGTGAGATGATTTGTAGTGGACTTAGCTTCACGTGCCACTGGCATATCTGCAGTTTCTGTTCAGGCTCGTGGTTTAACGTCCTCCGGCTCGTTTCCTTCAGTCCGGCCGAAGCGCCGGAGCAGGTGAAGCCGCCGTGAAGGTTTTCTACCTCACTGCTCCGAGCGTTTGGGGTTGTTTGGTATTTGTGGTTTTGGCCCGGATGAAGGTCCACTCCACTGGACCGAGGAGGAATGTTTCCTCTGGAGACCCGGAGAAGGTTTGAGGTTCGGCCCGGGCCAGACCGGGTCCAGCAGGAAGACCGGAGCCGAACTCGGCAGGTTTCACGTGAGCTGCATCTCCATGAACGGCTGTTGGTTCCTGGGCTTTTCCCTCGGCTGTCGTGTCTAAGGTTGAAACGATTCCTCGAATAATTTGATTACAAAAAATGATTGAGGAATTTTCTCTGCCTCTCCCCCAAACTACGTTTAATTTAACGCCACGCACGTAAAGGAAGAAGAAAGAGCCGGATATGTTTGGTTAGTTTAGTTTATTTGTTCGCACATATTAAAAACAATACAAAAATAGTGACAATACAATAATTAGTGCAGTGCAGGTGAGAAAAAAGAAACCCAAGGTGGGCTTATGAAGGATTCTCACCAGTGATAAATATAAATAATAAGTAAACAAGGTAATCAAACTTTACAAAAGCAACACATGAAGAGAGAAAAAAAAGAAATGTAAATAAATAGCTAAATACATACAAATACACCATCCAATTTACAAATAAATTATTGCAATGTGCGTGTGTGGGTGCGTGCGCATACACATACTCCCAAGCATGCACACAAAGTTACATCTTAGAGATCGTGTGAAAAGGGTTTATTTAAGAGGCGGCCCTCAATCTACGTTTGAAATTGCAGAGAGAAGATGAAGAGTTAGCAATAGTTATGTGTGAGTTCCATAATAAAGAACCTCTGACTTTAATGGAGAACTGACTAAGAGTGGTACGGCTGAAGGGAGGATGAATATTGTCAGATTGTCTAGTATTATAATCATGAACTTGAGAGTTAGTCTGGAAGTAATCTTTGAAAGTTGTAGGGAGGATATTTTGACAGTGAGTATTTTTATAGATAAAAGAACAGGACAGAACTATGTTAATGTCGTAAATAGACAATACATTTAGAGCTTTGAATAGAGGAGCAGATGGAGCCAAATAGTGAGAAGACGTAGTTGATCTTACAAATTTCTTTTGAATAATTAATAATTTGTGTAAATTTGATGGATATGTACTTGCCCAGACAATATTGGACAAAATGATTTTAACTAAAAGAAAAGGCAGAAAATGTGAAAAGTGTGGCAGCATTTCCAGCTGGACACCAAGTCAACACTGTTGCATGTTTCACTGTAAGACAGCGCTTGATAACACAACAGCACGTACTCAATGCTGCAGCTTCTCCACCTGTTTACTCTGAGAGCGGAGGAACCGTCACCCCAGACACGGTAAAATTAAGTTAACGTAGCGCTAATTAATGAGATTAACGTTACGGTACCTTGCTAACATAACGTTAGCCCTGTGGAGGGCTGGGTTTCTATTAATTATGACGACTGTCGATGCGGCTAACGCATTTAATCTGTAAAAACACAGAGCTGTAGAGTGATGAGGGTGAAAAATTAAAAACGTAATAAAGCTAACTGGGTAGTTTTCAGTTTTATCTCTGTAGTCATTGATGGATAAAACATCAAGTAGCGCTGGTGCATAATGTGCTCCAATACAGCAGGGCTGTGTAATTCTATTTTGAACACTGGCAAAACTCAAAATATTATCAAAACTTTAACTTAAAACTTTAACTAGAACTTAAAATTTGCTTGACACAAATGAAAGTTGAATTGAAACACGTGGGAAAAACCCCTAACCTTTTAAGTTATGTGTGTTATCAGGTGTAATGGCATGTTTAGGTTAGAAATGAGAACATTTCTTGGTAAGATCCTTAGTTTTTTGAGTGATGGCAGTGAATTTGGTCGACTGGTGTAAGTTCAGGGTTTTTAAACGCACAGCCATTTGTCTGTTTGTTTTATTAAGATTCCCATTAGCTTTTGCAAAGCAGCAGCTAGTCTTCCTGGGGTCTTCATATTCTCATGAGTGACAATACTAGTACACACAATACAAACCAAACAGAAAAAATAGTCATTCACAAATATATATAGAAACACAAAAATTCACACATACAAAACATTATAAACAACAAAACATACAACACAAGCTCCTACATTGAATCATAAAGAATACTTTTGTTACATTGCAAAGATGCCATGACCCAATAATGAGTACCCCATTAAATATTAATCCTTAAAATTTTGTGTTGAATAATAATCTTTTAGTTTCATTTTAAAACTTTGCAAATTTTTCTGTTGCATTACATAATCAGGAAGTGAATTCCACTACTTCATTGCTCTGTATATCACTGTGCCAGCAGATGTGTTAGATTTTGGTAAGGTAAAGCAACCTCTAGCAGCATGCAATGAACCTACGGTATTATATAATTTAGTCTTAGTAATGTCAATTAACATCTAACATCTTATGTATATTTATAATTGCTCTTTAATTAAACAAAAATATGTTTTATCCGATTAATCGATGGCATTTTCAGTAGAATACTCGATTACTAAAATATTCGATAGCTGCAGCCCTAGTCGTGTCAGAACCAGAGAGAACCACGCGGTTTCTTGCCGACCTCAGCTTTATTTTTAAGGACTGCAAGAGTCCTCTCTCGCTCCGTTAATCAACGACCCGGTTTGCTGAGTTTAGTCCGACATCTGCATGTGATCAAACACGACTGTAAAGCTCCGTCTCGGTTCTGTTCTCAGCTGGGTCTGATCCCGTAAACGTTGACAGTAAAAGGTACCGGTACGGACTGTTGCTGCTCACATCTGCATCCTCTTATCCGTGCACAGATGGGAACCAAAGCCGGTACCAGTCTGAGGACGGCTGACCCCGAACGGTCTCGTCTCCGGGTTTACGAGTGTGTTTGGTGTATCGAGCGACGGCCCCGGGGCCTCCAGGACGGTCAGGTCGGCCCGTTTTAGGAGCTTTACGTTCCTCCTTTCCAATCCTGCTAATAAGATCTATGAGCAGATGGTAAAAGTTTGTTTTTAAAGTGCTTGGGAAATGGATGTGTAAACTGTTTAAAGACGGGACCTTGTTTTAATGACTCCCTCCGAAGGCATGCGGAGGTCAGCGGGCCGCAGCCAAGCGCTGAATTACTCCTCTGACTTCTCCCTCGCTGGACCGGCAACGCTGGCCGTCCTCCGGGAGCTCCGGGCTTAACTCCGGCCCAAATGGTTGACCTCCTGTCTGCGCCGCGGAGAAACGAAGCCCAGACCGGCCGAGTCTGTCAGCCATCCTTCCATCACGGTTGCGTAACGGCCGTGATGGATTACAGATGAAAAGAACATGAGAGGACGACGATTTCACACACACATACCTCCCCTCGCAGTAAAAGCTGCAGCGAACATGTTGAAGGAGATAACAGGTGTCGGCCACGTCACCGCGGCCTCGGGTTTACCGGAGGACGGCAGAGACGCTGGTCCCTGGTTTACCGGAGGACGGCAGAGACGCTGGTCCCTGGTTTACCGGAGGACGGCAGAGACGCTGGTCCCTGGTTTACCGGAGGACGGCAGAGACGCTGGTCCCTGGTTTACCGGAGGACGGCAGAGACGCTGGTCCCTGGTTTACCGGAGGACGGCAGAGACGCTGGTCCCTGGTTTACCGGAGGACGGCAGAGACGCTGGTCCCTGGTTTACCGGAGGACGGCAGAGACGCTGGTCCCTGGTTTACCGGAGGACGGCAGAGACGCTGGTCCCTGGTTTACCGGAGGACGGCAGAGACGCTGGTCCCTGGTTTACCGGAGGACGGCAGAGACGCTGGTCCCTGGTTTACCGGAGGACGGCAGAGACGCTGGTCCCTGGTTTACCGGAGGACGGCAGAGACGCTGGTCCCTGGTTTACCGGAGGACGGCAGAGACGCTGGTCCCTGGTTTACCGGAGGACGGCAGAGACGCTGGTCCCTGGTTTACCGGAGGACGGCAGAGACGCTGGTCCCTGGTTTACCGGAGGACGGCAGAGACGCTGGTCCCTGGTTTACCGGAGGACGGCAGAGACGCTGGTCCCTGGTTTACCGGAGGACGGCAGAAACGCTGGTCCCTGGGCCGTTGAGGTGTGGGACTCGGTCAGGGACTCTGTTTAGGATTCGCTCGAAGTCTGTCAAGGACTTGCTCTGGGACCCGCTCGGGGGTTCGCTCTGAGGCCTGAGGTCTCGCTCCAAGACTCGCTCCGGGACTCCCTTGTTGTCTCGCTCGAGGACTCGCTTGAGGACTCGCCGAGGACTCGCTTGAGGTCTCGAGGATTCGCTTGAGGTCTCGCTCCAGGACTCGCTTGAGGTCTCGCTTTAGGACTCGCTCCAGGGGGCGCAGGCAGCAATGGGATGATCAGAGGGGGAGGGCCGGGAACGCAGGCCAGAACGCAGCTCCTGAAGCTCCGGCCTGCAAACATGCACAAAAGAGAAAAAAGGGGGGCCGGCACAAGAAACTACAGGAACGATGGACAAAAATGATAGCTATGAGATATTTATAATAAATAAAAATGGTAATGGAGAAGAGAGGAAGGGAAAAGGAGAGGAGAGGAGAAGGAGGGTGAGAGGCACCGCCCAGTGGATCATGTCGGTGCCCCCTGCAGCATAGGCCTATAGCAGCATATCTACCACCAAGCTATATTTGAGACTAACTACAGGGTTTCCGCGGGGTTTTAAAAAGTATTAAAAAGTGATAAATGAAAATTGCCAAATTTAAGGCCATTAAAAGTGTTAAATTCACTGTCAGAGGTATTTTTTTTTTTTAAATTGGTATTATTTTTTACCTTTTACATTTTAATCAGTCTATTTTATTGTCATTCACAAAGTGAAATAAATGTGAAACATCTGGTCAACATCAATGAGTCTATAAATCTGTTCTGTATAGTGTTCTATAGGTCAAAATCTGTATTAATGTTAAAAGGTCTGTGATTAACACTTAATGTTGTGACAGTTTTAAAAAAAAATCTGAAGGTAGTGAAAAAGGTATTAAATTGGTATTAAATTTAACATAAGGATTGCTGTATAAACCCTGAACTATTATAGTCTTGTTCTATAGCTGCAACTATGACTACTGACTCTAACACACTAGAGTTTACACTACCTAGAGATTTACCAACACCAGCTAGAGGTTTACTAAACACTAACTATAGGCTTTACTAAACAGAAAGGTTTTAAGTTTAGTTTTAAAGGTGGAGGTGGTGTCAGCCTCCTTAACCCAGATTGGAAGTTGGTTCCAAAGTAATGGTGCCTGATAGCAGAACGCCCGCCCTCCAAATCTACATTTAGATACTCTAGGAACTACGAGTAAACCTGCACTCTGAGAACGGAGAGCTCTGCCAGGAACATAAGGCACTACTAGGTCTTACTCCGGGACCGCTCAAGAACTCGTTCGAGGACTCGCTGCCGGGACTCGCTCCGGTACTCCCTTGTTGACTCGCTCGAGGACTTGCTCCGGGACTCTCCGAGGTCTCGCTCGAGGGTTCGTTCCGTGACTCGCTCCGCTGCATTTCTGTACAAACGTATTGAATTATGAAGGTGACCTTCCTCATCGTTTACTTGTGCAGTTATTCCTGAACGCTTTGAGGTTCACACTTTTCACAATAGTTTGGTAGTTTCGGTCTCAGTTCTGCCAAGAACTATGAATCCAGTCAGACACTTGACCGTCGCCTCCAGCACATTTACATTTTCCCCTGAAGCCAAGGTGTGTCACCGCTGCGTTCGCCGCCAGGCGGCAGATGTGGCGTCAGGCGCCGCCCTCTCGAGGAGCTTCACTCGCCGGTCCAGTCTTTGCATGTTTGGACTTCACTTTGACATCAGATGGAAAATGTTGTGAAGTTAAAAATGGCACGATGTGTTTTTCTTCCACTTGTTTGCTTGGAAATTCCGAGGTTTTTATTTTAGAAAATACACATCATGGAGATGAGTTAATGCTGCTGCAAACATGAGCTCAACTTTCCATGCGTGGCCTCGGCCGTGTGGCACGGTGAAGTCATCCTTAATAAAAGTCAGCACGGACGTGTCTTGGCGGTGAAAATGGGACCCGTTTGTGTTGTGATGCAGAAGAACGTTGTTTTCTGTCCTCCGGCTCGTCGCCAGCTTCTACTGTAACAGAGAATATCTGTGGGGGGTCGCTGGCAGCAGAGAGATCCTCAAAGTATCTGCAGCTGCTTTTACTGAAGCTATCGAGTGACATTCTGTTCAGGCGTCTCCGTGTGAATGAGGTCACGTAGTTTCCAGGCTGGGGATCCATTCAAATGTCAAGAATCGATTCGATACCGATTCTTAAGATTCAGAATCGATTATCAAGATTCGATTCCGATATTGATTTGGGTTAGTGTTATTAAAACAGTTTTTTCAGCTGTTGCATTAATGATATGACTGTAGTTCTGCAACATATTAATACTAGTATTATATTGAGATTAAACAGCAAATATTGGCAGCTAATGTTGCTGTAAGGACCAATCAGCTCCCAAAATGCTGATAGAACAGAAACATCGTGGGGCAGAATTACCAAACAGATTGAAATTACATTATTTACCATCATAGTAATCAGATTACACCGTATATCAGCATCACTGATGGGCCGTGTCACGTAAAGTGAGTTCAATAAAGTTTGTTGCCATGAGGAAGATCGTAGGTCCTTCAAACACAAACGTTTCATCCTTTAAGCCAGAAAAAGACAGTAAGAAGTAAGAGTTCAGTCTAAAAAGCACATTACTGCTGTACTTTATGACACTCTTGTACTTTTATTCGCTTATCTGCGTCTTGTAAACAAATAAGTTGACAAACGAGTGAAATAACAAACAAGTATAGCTGCTGTTTTTATTTAATTCAAATTTACGTTTAAATTTGCACTATTTTCACTAGTTAATAGTTGCACTATTACTTGATTGTTAAAGCTACCTCAGAGAGAACTGCTCTGTTAAATAAGTGTTAAATGATAAAAATAATGTAAATAAAATAAAAATAGGGGACAACCTGCATCTGTTTGTCTGAATAGTAAATGTTACTGATTTAAATTGGACTGAATTTGGAGATGAAACCTGAATTTTAAATATTAAAGATTGAAATTACATTATTTACCATTTTAGTAATCAGATTACACCGTATATCAGCATTACTGAAATGGACCTGATGCTTAATCAATCACAACCATATGCAAATATTATTCATATATTTATTCAAACCAGGCCGTTACAAACACTAAACTGCAATTAAATACAGACACATGCAGATGCACCAAAACATTAAATCAGATGCAAAATACAAATAGTTTACAAAACTGTACATTAATAAGAGCATGGTTCCTACGGGTGCTTGAAATCCTTGAAAGTGCTTGAATTTCAATGTTGTTTTCAAGGCCTGAAAAGTGCTAGCATTTTACTTTAAGTGCTTGAAATTATAACTCTGTGTCTTTCACAAAATTGGGAACAGACTCTTGAGTTATTACAAAGAGAAATAAAATCAGTAAGATGAAACATAACTAGATGTTTACAGCACGATACAATGTACATAATTGTGATAAAAAGCGGAAAAAATAATTGAGTGTATATATATTCCTGTAGATATTTTACCCCAGCGATAAGGTGCTTGAAAATTTTGAAAATGACCCTTAAAGTGCTTGAATTTGACCTTGAAAAATGTGTAGTATTAGTCTGGGCCTGTGGGCGGAGCCTAATCTCCAGTGAAGCATCTTCCTGCTTCAAAGTGGCATTAACTTTCTGCAGAAGGTCCTTTTTCTGAGCTCCGGCTCCACTAAGCAGCAATTATAGATGATAAACTGCCCCAGAAAAGCCGGTCCAGCACCGTTGACGAGCCAGAACTCCTGGTCCAGGATCGGTGTCTGACCTCGTAAACGGACCCGGATCATCACAGAAACACTCAGACGTCCCAGAACAGTCTGAGACGACAGGAAGCTGTTAACGCTGCAGAAGATGTTTCTGAAACGGTGTCACGACCGTCCCGCTCGGTTTCACCCAACATGTCTGAGTAGCTGCAGGGTTTTTACTGATCCTGATGAACAGAACCGTCTGACCCAGAGCGAGGGAGGAGGACGACAGTAAAACTTCTGTCTGGCTCCTTCTCCATAAACCTGATTTATGATGCATGGTGGGTAGTTTTACTGGCCGTTGTTAGCCAGATAACTCCTTAATTTGACTGAACGTCTTAAACGCACACAATGTGCTGCGGTTCAGTTCTGACATGAGACATTAGTGCTGGACGGGTCTGACGTAGAGCTGGGGATCCATTCAAATGTCAAAAATCGATCAGGTTCTTAATATTCAGAATCGATTATCAAGATTTGATCCGATTCGATTCTGATATTGATTTGGGTTAGTGTTATTAAAACAGTTTTTTCAGCTGTTGCATGAATTATATGATTGTAGTTCTGCAACATATTAATACTAGTATTATATTGAGATTCAACAGCAAGTATTGCAGCTAATGATGCTGTAAGGACCAATCAGCTCCCAGAATGCTGATAGAACTGCTTTCAGGAACATCGTGGGGCAGAATTATCAAACAGATCCAGGGAGGAAACAGAGACGGAGGAAATCGGTTTTCCCACATTCCGTTTTAATTTTCTCCATTTTCAGTGTATTTCGGTTTTTAATTTTTGAGAATTTGGTTTTTAGCATTTTATGCAAATGTATCCCCAAGACAGTATATAAAGTAATGAAATATAGACAATTTATGCAATTATAACTGAACACTTGATTGATTGATTGAAATCTTTATTTTGAGCATATTAAATAAAAAAGAAAACAATTACACAAAACATCAGAAAAGAATACAAATACACAGTCATTAAACATATCAAAGGGAAATAAACCTTCATGCTCGAAAAGGAGTAGGAGGAAGTAAAAAACTTATGAGGCCCTACCCATTGTTTCTTTTTCAATTTCGCTTGAATACAAAATAAAAATAAATATAACAGCAAGCTTTACTTTCTCAAAGAATATACCTGTTATTAAATTACTAAAAAACGTTAATGTTTTCATACCTTTAAACATATTTAAAGGCAAAAACATGGCACCAGTTATTCTCGTGTCCAACAAACAAAAAAAATACCAAAAGTTGTAAGTCGATCTTTAGACGACAATCGATTCTTAGGAATTAATATGAGAATCGATTTAGAATTGGAAAATCGATTTTCTTTCATCCCAGGCCTGGTGTGACGTGGTTCTGATGATCCGTGGTTCTGATGCTCCGTGGTTCTGATGCTCGTTGGTTCTGATGCTCGGTGGTTCTGATGCTCCGTGGTTCTGATGCTCGTTGGTTCTGATGCTCGTTGGTTCTGATGCTCGGTGGTTCTGATGCTCGGTGGTTCTGATGCTCGGTGGTTCTGATGCTCCCTCTCTTTCCCCCCCAGGTCAGGTGTACCAGCAGTACCAGGCCCCCGGCGGTTACCCCCCCCAGCAGCCCGGAGCCCCCCAGCAGCAGTACGGCCTGCAGTACCCTGGTAGGTGGAGCTGCTGCTCTCTCTCCGGGTGGAGATATTCTTTCTTTATTTATTTCATTTTTTCATTCATTAAAAGAAAAACAAAACAGTTCAATATAATTACAACAAATCTTTCATTGAATGAAAGGGAACAGAAAGAAGACTGAACTCATTTTATCTGTCCCTTTTTCCTAAGAAAACGACGATTTTGGACGCTTGTTGCTAGGCAACGGTTTATCGTACAGACATCATTACAACATTGACAAACCCGGGACGCGTTGTACTACAACATATTTTAGTCTCATCATGCTAGCTATTACGGTTTTTGAGATATTCAACTATGCTCATTTTGATGCGAAAAATGTGATATTTCATGGTTTGCATTAATGGGCGTGGCCTAACGGCTCAACAGCGCCCCCTAGAAAACTTTGTGCCTCAAGCCCCACAATACGGTTTGACGAACATGCACGAAAATCGGTACACACCTGTATCGTGTCGCATCTTAAAGAAAAAGTCTCTTGGCGCCATGGCCCAAACCCAACAGGAAGTCGGCCATTTTGAATCAGTCATGTAATTTTGGCGCAATTTATGCCATTTTCACATGTCGTACTTTAACGAACTCCTCCTAGCAGGATCGTCCGTTCGACATAAAACTCGCCCAGGAGACACAAAATACCTTAACCATGAAAAGTTATCAAAATCGTGAGTTTTTCGTGAAATGGCGTCAAACTTCAACGCTAAACAGGAAGTGATACTAGTATCTGATTGGTCGATATTTGATAGTTCCTATTCTGCCATAACTTTTGAATGGTTTGACATAGAGACTCATGGGTGGTGTCATCGGACTCGGTTTTGAGTCCTTGACTTTTATTGCTGAAAATTGCACACGCGAGGGCCCGTTCATCGCTGGTTGCAGCTTTAATGTTTGATTTGCATTCTTTGACTTCTGTATCCAGGTTGTTCCATTAACTGAAACCTTATACAGAAACACAACGTTCCATTGATTTTGTCCAGAATTTTTGTTTTTTAAAGATCTTTGTTCCTTTAAAGTTATATTTATTGCGGCCTCTCTGTCTCTCCCAGCAGGGTACACCCCCCAGCCCGGGGCCCCCCAGCCCGGGGCCCCCCAGCCGGGGCCCCCCCAGCAGCAGCAGCAGCAGTTCCAGAGCTACCCGGCCCCGTCCTCGCAGGCCCCGGCCCCGGGTCCTGGTCCGGCCCCGACCCCTGGGTTCCAGGGGGGGCAGCAGCAGCAGCACCATCAGCAGCAGGGGCCCCCCCACCCCTCCCAGGGGCCCCAGCAGTTCCCCCCCGGGGCCTTCCCCCCCCAAAACTATTCCTCCCAGCCGGCCTCCCAGCCGGCCAACTACAGCCTGGCCCCCGGCTCCCAGCCGGGCCCCGGGTTCCAGCCCCGGCCGGCCTACACGCCCCCCCCGGGCAGCACCGTCACCCCCCCGCCCGGCGCTGCTAACCCCTACGCCCGGAACCGGCCCCCCTACGGGGGCGGATACGCCCAGCCGGGGCCCGGGTACCGGTAAGGGAGGAGGCTGATCTGACCCCCCCCCCCCAAAACCCCCAAACCCCCAACCCTGAACATCGAAGGGGCTCCTGCTGCTGGAGCGGGTATAGAAGTACTAGTATATAAGTACTATACTTCTGTACTATAATAGTATAGAAGTACTTTACTATTATACTATAATAGTATAGAAGGACTATACTCTTATACTATAATAGTATAGAAGTATAGTACTTCTGTACTATACTCTTATAGTATAGAAGTCAGTACTATTATACCATAATATTATAATATTAATAATATTAATATATTATTATTATAATATTATACTACACTTCTATACTATAATAGTATATAAGTACTATACTATTATACTATAATAGTATATAAGTACTATACTATTATACTAGAAAAGTATAGAAGTACTAGTATATAAGTCCTATACTTCTGTACTATAATAGTAAAGAAGTATATAAGTACTATAATAGTATAGAAGTATTATACTATAGTAGTATAGTACTTCTATACTATTATAGAATAATAGTATACACTGCAAAAACTTAAAATCTTACCAGGAATATTTGTCTTAATTCTAGTTAAAATCTAATTTTTAGTCAAAAAATCTCATTACACTTAAAACAAGACTCATCACCAGATAAATAACTTATTTGACAATTTTCACCTGTTTCAAGTAAATTTTCACTTAAAATAAGTAGAAAAATCTGCCAGTGGAACAAGATTTATCTTCTTATTACAAGTAAAAAAAATCTTGTTCCACTGGCAGATTTTCTACTTATTTTAAGTGAAAATCTACTTGAAACAGGTGAAAATTGTTGTTTTTTCCAGTGATGAGTCTTGTTTTAAGTGTAATGAGATGTTTTTACTAAAATGAGACATTTTAACTAGAAATAAGACAAATATTCCTGGTAGGATTTTGAGTTTTTGCAGTGTAGAAGTATACTCTTATAGTATAATAGTATAGAAGTACTATACCTCTATACTATGATAGTATAGAAGTATAGTACTTATATACCAGTACTTCTATACCCGCTCCAGCTGTCTGGAGTGGGTTTAGAAGTACTAGTATACAAGTACTATACTATTATAGTATAAACGTACTACACTTCTATACTATAATAGTATAGTACTTCTATACTATTATAGTATAGGAGTACTATACCCCCCCTCCTCATATCAAGTCCAAACTAAACAAGCACCCCCCCCAGTCTGATGGTTAGTGTCTGTACGCCGTTTCTCCAGATGTCCTGCCCCCCCGTGTTATTTTATCTTCACCCCTCCGTCTCTGTGATGTCACCAGTGATGTCACCAGTGATGTCACCAGTCTGTCTGCACACCCCCGGGAGACCCCCCCCCCCCCAACAGGCTGCTGCACAAACTCCTGATATCAGTTCTGCATCTCGTTTCTGAGACACCACCATGTTGAAGTCGCCCCCCCCCCCCCTCGTTCGTTTACTTTAATTTGACCATTTCTCCACCGTGTGGGTATTAACGTGTCAGAGAAATCCCCCCCCCTCCGAGTTATCAACACTAGCTAGGTGACGGCTTGCGGGAGGTTCAGGTCCTCGAGTCGCGAGGTGGGAACCCCCCCTTTTCTTCAGCTTCTCACCGTTTCTTCTCCTTTTCTCTTCACCTGATCACCGGTTTTTACTAATGTATCCAATCAAACTCCACCTCCAAGTGAGTTAGTCGTTTGTGTATAAACTTGTAACATTTTTTTTTTCTTGAGGCTAATAAATGATTGAGACCCAGTTGGAGTTTTCTGTCTCTTTAATTATGGTCATGCCAAGTAGTGGCATGACCATATTGCAATTGTCCAAAACGGCCCAAAGGTGTCTGACGGGAGGGCGCCGGGTGGAGTCATTCTCAGGTGTCTATGTCTTATATCGTCAGTATGAATGGAGGGATGTTGGGCCATTTCCCCCTCCGCCTGGGGCCTCCGGCGGCACCGGGGGCGCCCGTGGAGGTGCGGTGGGGCCCTGGCCCGGCTTGGAGGGCCAGCACCCGTCGACTTGGATGGCCGGTGGGGGAGCGTGGGCGTTCTTCCAGGGCTGGCTCTACTGGCCCTGCCTCCTGGCTTCGGCCTCCGCTCCCCCTCCTGCCCCCCCTACACGATTCATACGCACACAGGCGAATGGGCGGGGGGTCCGGGGCATGGGGGACATTGTCCCGCGTGGCCCGGTACTCCCCGCCTCACAGTTTTGTGTAGACACTGCACAGTGTAGACACTGTACATTCAACATTTAATAAATACATTTAACAAGGATCCTTAGCGTCTTGGGGCCCAAACCACCCGCGTACCCTCGCCGGCCTGGTGGGTCGCGATGCCCGGGCCTGGCGGGGCTCGCCGTGCAGCCTGGGGTGCCTTCTGGCGGTGCTGGACCCCCCGGGGAGGGGGAAACGGTGCATGAATGTGTGTCCTTGTCGGTGAGAATGCGGTGTGGAAGGGTCCTGCCATGGATGATTTGGGCCTCCATTGGCAGGACAACAAAATTTTATAATTTATTAATATTATTACTATACAAAGATGGTTATTAATATTATTGTTATTACTATTATTATTGTTAGTATACTTTACTCTTATTATTATTATTATTATTATTATTATTATTATAATAGAAATCGGATGGGTGAATGGATGGATGAATGGGATGCCTGGGTCACGGGTGTCGCCCTGTTGGCGGGTTTCCCCCCGCTGCCTCCGCGGGGGGGTGGGGGTGGGTGCGCCTACCCGGGCGGCCCTGTCTCTCCGGGCAGGCTGGCCCCTCGCCGGGTGGGGTCGTTGGCCTGGAGAGTGAGGGCCTCTTGGCCGCGTGTCCGGCCCGGAGCGGGTGGCCGGGGTTCGCCTGGGTCGCGATCCCTGGCTGCCTCTTCCCGTAGTCGTGGGGGCCCCGCCCGCTGCCCGGGGGGGGGCCTCGCTGGCGGTGGGTTGCCTCCTTCCTACCTCTCCCCTCCGTGGGGTTGCTGGTGGCCTGGGTTCCCGGTTCTTCCTTGTCGGCCCCTGGTCTCGCAGGTGGCGGGGTTGCTCCCCTCCTCCCCCCACTATAGATACACTTCAGGTGGAGCTTTGTTAGGATTATTACACACACACACACACACACATATACACATTAACACATATACACATAGCCTGGGGCGGACTGGCCATCTGTGTGATCTGGAGAATCACAGAACGGCCGGTACTCCAGGACGGCCGGCCACACACCACGCAGTCTGTTTTTTCCCCCCACTAATCTACTGTTTCACACTCTGGTACGGTAGGTGGCAGTAATGCATCTTTAAGTTGGATGCTGCCGCGGCCGTGCCAGGAGATGAAGTAGTAGTAGTCTACGGAGCGCTGAGCCGTACGTCAACATCACCGCCATATTGGATGTGGCAAGACTGCGCTGTAAACTAATACAGGAAAATTGACTTATTTTCATAACGCGTCTTTCTACAAAGAAATTTACGTTTTACGTCTCATTTATTCATTCACACACGCACTAATATACTTGGGAAACAGTTAGGCATCAAATATAATATATTTAATTTTCTCAGATGGCAAAAATAAGAACTTTATTGATCCCACATAGGAGTAATTCATGTTATATCAGCTATAGAGAACAAGGTAGTGCCGAAAAACTATATATATCCCCCCTCACAAAAATAAGAAAAATAGAGAAACATATTTTCTCATCAACAAAACATATTTTACATTTTTCAAGTAACAAAATAGCATATTTGAACCATTTTTCAGACAATAAAATAACATTTGAACAATTTTTCAGACAACAAAATAACATTTGAACCATTTTTCAGACAACAAAATAACATTTGAACCATTTATCAGACAACAAAATAACATTTGGACCATTTTTCAGACAACAAAATAACATTTGAACCATTTATCAGACAACAAAATAACATTTGGACCATTTTTCAGACAACAAAATAACATTTGAACCATCTTTCAGACAATAAAATAACATGTTTTGTTGATGAGAAAATATGTTTCTCTATTTTTCTTTTGTGAGGGGGGAGCACACAGTCACAAGAACACCTGGAAGCATTCATGCTTATGACCACAGAGAAAGATCCTCATGTCCCTTGACAATGACTTGGTCATAGACAGAGTTGCAGAAAAAAGTGACCTAACAACCTAAAAATGTGTCGCTCTATCGTCAAGTTTAAGAAATTGTTTAAAGAAAATATTGTAAATAAATATAAAACACTATAATTATAAAGTATACTATCAAAAACATTCTAGGATGTGAAATGTCAATTTTATATTTTGTCTTACTTATTTTTTTTCTTCTTTATGTATTGTTTGTTTTCACTGAGTAAAAGCTAATGTCTCATATTTTTGCTGATCATAAGAAAAAAGGGTAGGCACTATAAGCTACGGCTTCAGCCTACACCTTTTCGGCAAAAGAAATGTTTTTTTTTTCTTCCTTTTCATCTTGTTCTGTACAAGCCGAAATAAAGATTCATAACATAACCTGTTGAAGAAACTCCTTATCCCCAAACATTGAGAAAAATGGAATTGCTGGTTTGTTTTTTTAGGTTAGTATTCAACCTTCATTTCTTTGTGAGTATTCAAGTTAAACTGTATATTTACAGCCTCTTTACATTGTGATTTATCATAACTCATACAGTGTTGTGTATTTCAGATACCTGTTTTGTATTGGTTCAACCAGAGGGACTGCAGCGAGACCTTCATTTCTACGTGAGAGTATTCAAGTTAAACTAGAATACTATGCTCTTAACACATCTAGTCAATATCAGTGCTATTGCTATAATTTGGATGGTATAGTATCATGAGCCACAATTAAGTATTGTGACACTCATGCCAGGCGTTATTGTTGTTGTTCTTGTTGAGTTTTCGCGCGCTGATTGCTTTGGGCCGGGCCTAGTCAAAGTCCAGGGCCGTTTTTTAGTCCTAGTCCGTCCCTGCACATAGCCACATAGCCACACACGCATACACGCATACACGCATACACGCATACACGCATACACGCATACACGCATACACGCATACACGCATACACGCATACATGCATACATACACATAGCCACACACACCGTCACACAGACATATACACACACACATAGCCACACAGATATATACACACACACACACATAGCCACACAGATATATACACACACACACACACCGTCACACAGACATATACACACACACATAGCCACACAGATATATACACACACACACACCGTCACACAGACATATACACACACACATAGCCACACACACACACACACACACACACACACACACACACACACACACACACACACACACACACACACACACACACACACACACACACACACACACACACACACACACACACACAGACGTATACACACATACATACACACACATAGCCACACTTACACATACACACACATAGCCACACTTACACATACACACACACACACACACACACACACACACACACACACACACAGACGTATACACACACATACACACAACCACTACAGCCTCAAACCAAAGCAGCGAGAGGGGACGAATGGGCAGTAGGGTCATTTCAAAATTTCCTGAAATTTTCGAGTTCACTTTATTAACGATGTTCAATACCAGAAGGTGTGAACCGGTTTGATCTCAACATAAGTCACAATAAAAGAAACGTGTTTAAACTTCGGTTCAGGAGGAACCTCCGACCTCATGTTGAACCTGAGGCCTGCGGGTCAAATCTGACCCAGAACCGGGTTCATTCAGCCCAGAGGAGGATGGGAAGACAGTTATATACTATTATTATAGTATAGAAGTACTATACTTCTATACTATAATAGTATAGAAGTACTACTATATTATAACATTTTAGAAGTACTATACTATAATAGTATAATGGTATAGAAGTACTATACTATTATAGTGTAATAGTATAGAAGTACTATACTATTATAGTATAATAGTATATAAGTACTATACTATTATAATATAATAGTATATAAGTACTATACTATTATAGTATATAAGTACTATACTATTATAGTATATAAGTACTATACTATACTAGTATAGAAGTACTATACTAGTATAGTATAGAAGTACTCTACTTGTATACTATAATAGTATAGAAGTAGTATACTTCTATACTATAATAGTATAGTATAGTAAGTAGTAAGTATAGTAGTAAGTATAGTAAGTACTATGCTATTATAGTATAGAAGCAGTCTCTTTATATACTATAATAGTATAGAAGTACTATACTATTATAGTATAATGGTATAGAAGTACTATACTATTATAGTGTAATAGTGTAGAAGTACTATACTATTATAGTGTAATAGTATAGAAGTACTATACTATTATAGTGTAATAGTATAGAAGTACTATACTATTATAGTGTAATAGTATGAAAGTACTATACTTCTATACTATAATATAGAAGTACTATGCTATTATAGTATAGTAGTATATGAGTACTACATTTCTATACTATTTAGTTAACAATACATCTGCTGATGCACAATCATCAGTGTTGTATCCTGGACTCACTGGGTGTTTCGGGTCTTGCAACAGACTCCCTCATCCAGGCGACCCGGCCGAGGTGATCAAGTCTCGGCCTGTGTCCAAGTGGCATGCTACCCCCACTACAACCACTGCTCCCCCCTCCTCAACCAGAGCCATCTGGAGGCTTTTTCTGCTGCCTCCACGTTGTTACCTATGGCCCTTCTACGGTTGGCACCCGTTATGCCTAGTGCGCTGTAGGCTTTGCTCAGGGAGTGGCTGGCAAACCCCCGACTGCCCACCTCCACTGGCATTAACTTGGTCTTCCACCCGTTCCTCCGACAGTCCTCCACCAGCTCCTGGTACTTCTCCCTCTTTCGTTTATGGGCCTCCTCCAACCTCTCCTCCCAGGGAACCGTCAGCTCCAACAAGACAAGTTGGTTTGTTGCCTCTGAGACCAAGATGATGTCAGGTCTCAATCTTGACTGGGTGATGTGTGGTGGAATCTTCAGTTGTCTTTCCAGGTCAACTGTCATCAGAGGCGATTCTAGGGTCTGTTGGGGCCCTAGGCAAAAATTTCTAGGGGGCCCCTCAAACCAGCATTCATCACCGTTATGTTATAATAAACTGACACCAACGAAAACTTTATGAAATTTTGTTTTTTATTCCAAATGTTTTTCTTTACCTTCGGCTGAGCTGAATCGGCTCCATTTAAAACTTCCGGAATGAACATTAAATTCTGTGCACAAGACACTGTGTGTAGTTTTTTTTTTTTGACACTGTGTACAGGTGGATGATCCGTGATCATGGGAATGACGACTTGGGGGCCCTTGAGGGAGGTTTCTTACTGGCTACTGAGATGTCATTGATAAATGCCCTATGTTTGTTTAAGGAGGAGGATGTGGTCATTGCGGTTACCACATTTTGAGATCTGTGGAGTAAAAACAGCCTTCAAAATACTTTTTTAGTCCTCAATACCCCTGACAGGAAACACTTTTGTTTATAGTAATAATAAAAAAAATATTTTTTATTTATTTTTATTTTTTTGGCGCCTCATGGGCCCCCCAACAACTCGGGGCCCCAAGCAGTTGCCTGCCTTGCCTGTTCACAAGCTGCGCCCCTGACTGTCATCACCCAGTCTCGGGCCGTGCAGAGCAAACCAGTAGTAGTAGTATAATAGTATAGAAGTACTATATTATTATAGTATAATAGTATAGAAGTACTATACTATCATAGTATAATAGTATATTACTTCTATACTATTATACTATAATGGTATAGAAACACTATACTATTATAGTGTAATGGTATAGAAGTACTGTACTTATATACTATTTAAATGGGTGTACATATGTCACTGAGGGATGTGTAGAAAATCTAAAAATAGAAAAAGATCGTTGGTTTTGCGGGTAAATCGGAGGTGAAGCTTCGTTTATCCGTCCTGACGGGAAACATCAGGATCAACACGTTTAATTTAATTAATTTACTTCTAACTAGTTTAATATGGGGAGCCCTGCTGTTAGCAACCCAGCACTAGATTTAAAGTTATATCTGCGTCTGATCTGTAATCTGAGGTTAAACTGCTGGTAGCTAAGGTTAGCGCTAGCTCGCTAACTCATTCTGTCTCTAAATAACTGATAAATAAGTTTAGGTATCGTTTGCAGAGCTGAATCATTATTGCTTTGATTTATCCTGGAACACAGTAGCCCTTGTCCTTGTTCATCCTTTAATACACATTTGAATCAAAACCAGATGTTTTATATATTTAGGAAATGGACTAAAGTGAACTCCATCTTCCTCTCTGGATACCTGGAATCAGTATTACGAGTACAGACGGATCATTTAAACTTTATGTTGTTATAAACTCCCTAACACAGACGAGGGATGTTCCAGTGTGTTTCTGCGGAGCTGAAAGCTGCAGATGTCCCAGTCGTGGTCCCTGTGGAACTCCTCCTCCACAGTTACTGGTCCATCTGCGTTTGGGTCGCAGGTTTCACTCGTAGGTCAGTTATTTACTACGTTAGAGGTGTTAACTACGGGTCCCAACATCAGATATACTTTCAATCTCAAAGGCATTTCTTACAGCATTTAATCCAAAATTTGCATGATGACCTGAGATGTACAGTTGTGTGAAAAAGTGTTTGCCCCGTTCCTGATTTCTTATTTTTTTGCATGTTTGTCACACTTAAATGAAGGTTTTTATTATTAAGGGGGAAAAAATATCCAAACCTACATGGCCCTATGGGGAAAAAGTGATTGCCCCCTAACCCTAATAACTGGTTGGGCCCCTTAGCAGCAACGACTGCAATCAAGCGTTTGCGATAACTGGTAATGAGTCTTTTCCAGCTGTGGAGGAATTCTGGCCCATTCATCTTTGCAGAATTGTTGTAATTCAGCCACACTGGAGGGTTTTCCAGCAGGAACTGCCTTTTTAAGGTCATTCCACAGCATCTCAATCAGATTCAGGGCGGGACTTTGACTAGGCCACTCCAAAGTCTTCATTTAGTTTTTCTTCAGCCATTCAGAGCTGGACTTGCTGGTGTGTTTTGGAGCATTGTCCTGCTGCAGAACCAGAGTGGCTTCAGCTTGAGGTCACGAACAGATGGACGGACATTCTCCTGAATTTCTTTGGATCGCAGCATGATGTCTAGCTTGTGAGGATCTTTTGGTCTACTTCACTTTGTCAGGCAGGCAGAGGTGTATAGTAATGAAGTAGATGTACTTCGTTACACTACTTAAGTAGTTTTTTTGAGGATTTGTACTTTACTTGCGTTTTTTTTACTTTTACTTTTACTTCACTACATTTAAAAGTGAAAGTTTTTGTTTTCTTATCTTCTCTTTTAATTGTTATCTTTTACATGTACAAAATCAAATCAAATAAAATCAAAAAAGTATCCACCCATAATGTCTGAGAGACCTCACCTGTGCTACCTGGCGATGCTGCCAGTGATGACATCACAGCAGTTTCTGCCAGGTAACCAACACAACCTCTCTGATTTCACCCTCTTTAATTCCTTTTTTACTTTCTTCAATGTTCCTCAGTAATTAGCACTCTAAAGATTAATATGTCACTTTTTGTGGCATAAAAAGGCAAAAAAAAAAAAAAAAATTTCTTGCCGCTGTGCATTCACCGATCACATCAGTTGGTGCCCCGTGTGAGGCCGGTGAGCGTTTACATGCTGGTACCTTTAAATACTCTTTGGTTTAACGCTGCAGCAGCAAACAGATGATCAACAAAGACACACAGACGCTTCTGAGTCTAAACAGTTTTTAATTAGTTGCACAAGCTCACAATTTACAAACTAAAGAAAATAGACCCGAGTCAGCGGGATCGTTGCACCTGGAAATAACGGGGGGATAAAAGTCAATGGTTGAAGCTTTTCTAGCGGGTCTTTTCCCATTAAAGCAACTGATATTCAGTAAATATAAAGGCAAGATTATTATATTATCTGAAAACGTGTGGTACATCTCACAGTTGCAGCCATGAAAGACATCTGAGAAAAAAACTGCTTTTATCTGAGGTTTTACCTGCTTTTATCTGAGGTTTTACCTGCTTTTATCTGATTTTGAAGTTTTAACTGCTTTTATCTGATTTTGAGGTTTTACCTGTTTTATCTGAGGTTTTACCTGATTTTATCTGAGGTTTTACCTGCTTTTATCTGAGGTTTTACCTGCTTTTTGCAGTTTAGCCAAATAGATCCTATTTTACTTCCGGGATGGTTCCTTTGTTTGTATCTTTCAGACTTTATTATTATTAAAAACACAAAACAAACCCAGGGTTCACTGTTGGCCGCCTGACAATGAGTCTGCATTTACACTTGAGCTGCTTTCTTTTACAAAAACGTATGAAAGTATCAAATCCTGCTATGCTCCTGAAAAATATATCATAATTCTCTCAATATACAGATATGAACAAATGTTTAATACTGTGCAAAATGCAACCGCTAATAATCCCTCGGGTCCAGCAGAAACTCGGTTCTGCAAGTCCGAAACGACGACTGGCATCTTTTTGCATGTGTGTGTGTGCGTGTGTGCGTGTGTATGTGTGTGGACATACACTGCAAAAACTCAAAATCTTAACAAGAATATTTGTCTTATTTCTAGTTAAAATGTCTAATTTTTAGTAAAAAAAATCTGATTACACTTAAAACAAGACTCATCACTGGAAAAAACAACAATTTTCACCTGTTTCAAGTAGATTTTCACTTAGAATAAGTAGAAAAATCTGCCGGTGGAACAAGATTTTTTTGCTTGTAATGAGAAGATAAATCTTGTCCCACTGGCAGATTTTTCTACTTATTTAAAAAAAAAAAAGTAATCTTTCTGGTAATGACTCTTGTTTTTAAGTGTAATGATATTTTTTGACTAAAAATGAGACATTTTAACTAGAAATAAGACAAATATTCCTAGTAAGATTTTGAGTTTTTGCATATGTTTTTCTCGAGTCAAATGTCGGAGCACCCAAGAACACAGAATATTCAATGACGATTCCTCGATAAATATTATCATACACGTTGCTACGGTTTGGGAGCCAGCTGCCCAACTCTGATCACTGGATGTTCGTCGCTTCTTCTTCTGCTGTGGCATCTTTGATAAATAGAAAAAAGTCGTTTACAAATGCACTTGAGGTTGTTTTTTCTGACAAAAGTCCTTTTTTAAAGGTTCACGCCCGGTTTCAGAGTTCAGACTCCTGCGGTATCCATGGCAACAGAGGAAAGGCTTCACATCCCTGCAGGCCTGATCAGGCGTCTGATCCTCTTCCTCGCCGCAGAGGGAGTCGTCCTCCTGGGGGCTTGTGGGTAACGGGGTGGGGGGGGTTGGGGTCCTACCACTTCCCCGGTATGGGGGTGCCACACTCATACCAGCCCACGTAGGTCACGTGGGACTTTCCTCCGATCTCTCCGAAGAAGACCGGCTCCTGCCGCATCGCCCTGAAGAAACCTGGAACACAGATGGAACCACAGATGAAACCACAGATGAGTCCTGGTCACGAAGACAAGATCAATTACACGTGTGGACGGGGTTTGTTGGGACCCTGTTATTCATGAGGAGAGACCGTCTCCAGGCGCGCTGGACGTTGCCGTGACTACAGCTGGAGGTTTAGGCTCAATTTAAAACAACCTCCCTGAAGGGGCATCGACTCCGAGCTCCTCCCGAGTGACGGAGCTTCCTATCTCTAAGGGAGCGTCCAGCCACCCTGCGGAGGAAACTCATCTCGGCCGCTTGTATCCGCGATCTTGTCCTTTCGGTCACTACCCAAAGTTCATGACCATAGGTGAGGGTAGGGGCGTAGATTGACCGGTAAATCGAGAGCTTTGCCTTTCGACTCAGCTCCTTCTTCACCACGACGGTCCAGTACATCGACCGCATAACTGCGGACGCTGCACCGATCCGTCTGTCAATCTCACGCAGATAGATGGATGGATGGATGGGTAGATGATGGATGGATGTATAGATAGATGGATGGATGGAAGGATGATGGATGGATGTGTCTGCGTGTTCTGGGAACCGGAGTACCTGGTCTGCTGGGGAGCTGGTCAGCCATCATCTTGGTTCCGGTCCTGCCATCCAGGAAAGAGTCGACGAACTGACAGTGATCCTCCCCGTAGCCGGTCTGGTCCCCGATGTTGTAGAACTTCCCTACGATGAAGAGAAGCAGCCATGAAACCGGCACACTTCAGACTGGAGCCTGAACCAATAAGCTCCTCATACTGTGCAATATTCTTTACTCATTCATGTGCATCATTATTCTCTCATTCACTCATTTTCATTGTGTATATATATTTATGTTTCGTGTGTGCACTTTTACGGAGCTGTTGCCTAATCTCATTGTACCAGTATAATGATGATTAAAGCTGCAAGCAGCGATGAACGGGCCCTTGCGCGTGCAATTTTCACCAATAAAGGTCAAGGACTCAAAACCGAGTCCGATGACACCACCATGACTCTTTATGTCAAACCATTCAAAAGTTATGGCAGAAAGTAGGAACTATCAAATATGGACCAATCAGATGAAGGGGGGGGGGCGCTTTTTGGCGTCTATTGTCACCACGGTAACGCTTTTGACTGAGAAAAGTAATGCGCAAATTTTGATGTATAACACGGTTCGGGCCATATTCACTGCCGAAGAAATGGCATAAATTGCGCCAAAATTAAACGATTAATTCAAAATGGCCGACTTCCTGTTGGGTTTGGGCCATGGCACCAAGAGACTTTTCTTTAAAGGGGACCTATTATGAAAAACAAGTTTTTTCTTGTTTTAACATATATAAAGTGGTCTCCCCTCACCCTGCCAGCACAGGGGAGACAAAATACCATGAATTTCTGCAAGCTCTCTGACCCCCGCCGGACAGAGTCCCCCAGTGTCACGTGGTTTTTTTTGAGCCGATTAGAATCTGCTCCCGTTGTGACGTCACGACGGGAGCAGATTTCCATAGGTTCAGCCTCCGCTGCTGAAACCACGCCCACAACCAGCTCTCTCCGCCGGCTGGAGCGCTCCATCCTTCAGCCAGTCGGACGTGGCGCCGCGGCGGAGCGGATCCGGCTTAAATCATCCAGGTTCCCGGGTGGTTTGGGAGCTGGGTCCTCGGGGGTCTGTCCCAGGTTGGATCAGCTTCACCCTCCGAGATTTTCAGGCAAATCTGTCGGTTTGATCCCCGATAACGGGCGATGCGCCGCGGATGCGCTCCGGAGCCGATCTGTGCGCCCGCCGTGCGGTTGCAGCGCCAGCGCGCAGCATCCGCCGGGCAGATCCGGCTGAAATTCCGCTGGTCGGTCCCCGGGAGTCCCTGCTACCAGTCCAGGCCGGTTCCTGCGGTCCCGGCCGGTCGGAACCGGTCAGATTCCCCCGTTAAAGCCGCGGTGATGCGCGCTGCTCTAGCAGCGCTGCTCCCGGGCGCCCGGCGTGGCTCCGGGGCCAGCGTTCAGCATCCGCCGGGTAGATCCGGCTTAAATAGTGCATAAATGTTATTTATATACTAATCATATTTTATTTTTTTAACAATAAAGTTTGTGAAAATTCAGTGTTGGGATTTATTTACAGGCTCGGGCTGCTCTGGCGGAGCAGGTTTATTCTCCTCCCCTGCTACACGTCATTCAGGGAGCCAATCAGCACAGAGCCTCATTATCATACCCCCCCCTTCCCTAAAAATGAGGCGCAGAAGAAGAAGTTAGAAGCGGTAAAACTAGTGACAGGGCCCACAGGCTGAATTTATGATTTATGTAGAAAAAACAAGCTTTAGATTGTTTTTAAGACATTCAAGGCCTGTTTAAAATATACATTAAATGCCATAATAGGTCACCTTTAAGTTGCGACATGATACAGGTGTGTACCGATTTTCGTGCATGTACGTCAAACCGTATTGTGGGGCTTGAGGCACAAAGTTTTCTAGGGGGCGCTGTTGAGCCATTAGGCCACGCAAATTTTTCACCAGGCCTGGCTTGCGTGCAAAATTTGGTGACTTTTGGGGCACGTTTAGGGGGAAAAAAGGCCCTCATTTTGTTAGAAGAAAAACAAGGAAAATAATAAAAACATCTACAGATACACTAGGGCCTTCGCACTGTCAGTGCTCGGGCCCTAATAAAGGCTTTCTATTCTAAAACGGGTCCAGGTGCGTTCGTACCCGCCAGCGAGTCGCTCAGGTAGATCTTGTATCTCAGCGAGTTGCAGAGCTGGATTCCCACGAACTTCCGGTACCAGGTCCGCTTCACGAACTGCCTCCCGTTGCACTCGGAGTACGAGTCGGCCTTGAAGGAGAACTGGGTCCAGATGGCGTCTTTGCCTGCGAGAGGAAGCAGAACCTTGGTGTCGTTGTTCACGAGCAGCAGCAGCAGCTTTTACCTGACGGGAGGAAACTCACCTGAGGCGTGTTCACTCACACGAGGATCCGCTGAAGGACAGAGGAGAAGAACCGTTAGAAAAACTCAAGAAAGTTATTTATTAACCGAACCGGTGTCGTGCCAAAAAGTGATTCCTGCCAAAATCTGATTTCTGGCCGCGGGAGAGCGCACAACAGCCTGTTGAGCGTTAGCGCTAAAACGTCAGATTTTCAGATTATGAAGCTCAAGAATGAGATCAAGTCATATTTTGGCAGAAACAACTTTTCATGAACTGTATTTGGCCTTCAATCAATTTTTGGCAGGTGAAAATGCCTATTTTGGGTTGTAATGGTCCTTTAAAGGAGTTAAAAGCAATCCTGTGAGCTCTAGTGTTTATATTATGAAGCTCAAGAATGAGATCAAATCATCGTTCCATATGCACATGCTTTTCATTGTTGTTCGTACTTTGTTTTCTAAAATGTAGTTCTCCCCTTAGATTAGATTATAGCCCCTTTCTCTCTCAGTGAACATTCCTCTGATATTTTTCTCGATCTTTAATCGAGTGTTCAGCTCAGAAACGCTTCACTTAGGTCGTACTGGAGGAGAACGAGGCGAAGCAGTTCCTGCTCGGCGCTGCCGCTTTGGGTCATGACCCCGTTTCCGATGCGTATCAGAGACCCGGAGGGTTTATTAGAAACTAAGATCCAGATCCAGACCTGCAGGTCCTCTACAGACCACTAGGGTCCAGATCCAGACCTGCAGGTTCTTTTTTTCCTCTTTTTTTCTATTTTTTTCCTCTTTTTTCCCTTTTTTTCTTCTTTTTTTCTCTTTTTTTCCTCTTTTTTTTCTTCTTTTTTTCCTCTTTTTTCCCTCTTTTTTTCCTTTTTTCCTTCTTTTTTTCCTTTTTTCCCTCTTTTTTCCTTCTTTTCTCCCTCTATTTTCCTCTTTTTATCCTTCTTTTTTCCTCTTTTTTTCCTTTTTTTCCCTCTTTTTTTCCTCTTCTTTCTTCCAGATCCAGACCTGCAGGTCCTCTACAGACCACTAGGGTCCAGATCCAGACCTGCAGGTCCTCTACAGACCACTAGGGTCCAGATCCAGACCTGCAGGACCTCTACAGACCACTAGGGTCCAGATCCAGACCTGCAGGACCTCTACAGACCACTAGGGTCCAGATCCAGACCTGCAGGTCCTCTACAGACCACTAGGGTCCAGATCCAGACCTGCAGGTCCTTTTTTCCTCTTTTTTTCTATTTTTTTCCTCTTTTTTCCCTTTTTTCCTTCTTTTTTTCTCTTTTTTTTCTTCTTTTTTTCCTCTTTTTTCTATTTTCTTTCCCTGTTTCCTCTTTTTTTTCTCTTTTTTCCTTATTTTTTCCCTCTTTTTTTCTTCTTTTTCCCCTCTTTTTTCCTCTTTTTTTCATTTTTTTCTTCCTTTTTTCCCTCCTTTTTTTCTTCTTTTTTTCCTCTTTTTTCCCCTTTTTTCCTCTTTTTCTCTCTTTTTTTTTTCCTATTTTGTCCTCTTTTTTCCTCTTTTTTTCCTTCTTTTTTCCTCTTTTTTTTCTTATTTTTTTCCTCTTTTTTCCTCTTTTTTTCATTTTTTTTCCTCTTTTTTCTTCCAGATCCAGACCTGCAGGTCCTCTACAGACCACTAGGGTCCAGATCCAGACCTGCAGGTCCTCTACAGACCACTAGGGTCCAGATCCAGACCTGCAGGACCTCTACAGACCACTAGGGTCCAGATCCAGACCTGCAGGTCCTCTACAGACCACTAGGGTCCAGATCCAGACCTGCAGGTCCTCTACAGACCACTAGGGTCCAGATCCAGACCTGCAGGTCCCTTTTTCCTCTTTTTTTCTATTTTTTTCCTCTTTTTTCCCTTTTTTCCTTCTTTTTTTCTCTTTTTTTTCTTCTTTTTTTCCTCTTTTTTCTATTTTCTTTCCCTGTTTCCTCTTTTTTTTCTCTTTTTTCCTTATTTTTTCCCTCTTTTTTCCTCTTTTTTTCTTCTTTTTCCCCTCTTTTTTCCTCTTTTTTTCATTTTTTTCTTCCTTTTTTCCCTCCTTTTTTTCTTCTTTTTTTCCTCTTTTTCCCCTTTTTTCCTCTTTTTCTCTCTTTTTTTTTCCTATTTTGTCCTCTTTTTTCCTCTTTTTTTCCTTCTTTTTTCCTCTTTTTTTTCTTATTTTTTTCCTCTTTTTTCCTCTTTTTTTCATTTTTTTTCCTCTTTTTTCTTCCAGATCCAGACCTGCAGGTCCTCTACAGACCACTAGGGTCCAGATCCAGACCTGCAGGTCCTCTACAGACCACTAGGGTCCAGATCCAGACCTGCAGGTCCTTTTTTCCTCTTTTTTTCTATTTTTTTCCTCTTTTTTCCCTTTTTTCCTTCTTTTTTTCTCTTTTTTTTCTTCTTTTTTTCCTCTTTTTTCTATTTTCTTTCCCTGTTTCCTCTTTTTTTTCTCTTTTTTCCTTATTTTTTCCCTCTTTTTTCCTCTTTTTTTCTTCTTTTTCCCCTCTTTTTTCCTCTTTTTTTCATTTTTTTCTTCCTTTTTTCCCTCCTTTTTTCTTCTTTTTTTCCTCTTTTTTCCCCTTTTTTCCTCTTTTTCTCTCTTTTTTTTTCCTATTTTGTCCTCTTTTTTCCTCTTTTTTTCCTTCTTTTTTCCTCTTTTTTTTCTTATTTTTTTCCTCTTTTTTTCATTTTTTTTCCTCTTTTTTCTTCCAGATCCAGACCTGCAGGTCCTCTACAGACCACTAGGGTCCAGATCCAGACCTGCAGGTCCTCTACAGACCACTAGGGTCCAGATCCAGACCTGCAGGTCCTCTACAGACCACTAGGGTCCAGATCCAGACCTGCAGGTCCTCTACAGACCACTAGGGTCCAGATCCAGACCTGCAGGTCCTCTACAGACCACTAGGGTCCAGATCCAGACCTGCAGGTCCTCTACAGACCACTAGGGTCCAGATCCAGACCGGGTCCTTGGACCTCTGTGTTAAAATGTTCAGATTTCCAGTAGAAATAAACATATTTTACACTTTTGGTCTCCATGGCTACGTCCATGACAGCTGGACAGGAACTACACTGCAAAAACTCAAAATCTTAACAAGAATATTTGTCTTATTTCTAGTTAAAATGTCTAATTTTAGTAAAAAAAAAAATCACATTACACTTAAAACAAGACTCATCACTGGAAAAAAACAACAATTTTCACCTGTTTCAAGTAGATTTTCACTTAAAATAAGATTTTTTTGCTTGTAATGAGAAGATAAATCTTGTCTCACTTGCAGATTTTTCTACTTATTTCAAGAGAAAATTTACTTGAAACAGGTAAAAATTGTCAAATAACAAGTTATTTTTCTGGTAAAGACTCTTGTTTTTAAGTGTAATGAGAATTTTTGACTAAAAATGAGACATTTTAACTAGAAATAAGACCAATATTCCTGGTAAGATTTTGAGTTTTTGCAGTGTAGATTCACCACATCAGGTAAATGTGGCTGTAAAATCAGGGGCGTGGCCTTTTGATTGGCGGCCAGTGCAGCCAATCACAGCCAAGAGTCCTCAGAGACCTCGGGGTGACCTCATGAAGGGTTTTTTCCAGTTCTGCTGTGTCTGGTTCCAGCGCCGCCACCGTGTTAAAACAAAGAGTCCAAGAACCTTCCCCCCTTCCCTCCTCTCTCAGGTTTCATCACGACGACACGCTGAGACATTTTCTGACAACAAATCAGCATTTCTAGAGCAGAAGCCTGGGTTTTACCGGCGGTTTGGAGCGTGGACCTGGAAGAACTTGCCTGATTCTGTGCTGAACGTCACCGGGTCGCTGGTGGGTCCACTCCCCAGCTCGTTCTTCGGCGTCACTTTAAACTCGTAGCTTGAAGCAAAAAAACAAGAAACAGCAGAAGTTTCAGTCAGTCATGTGCAAATAAAACGGCCAGAACAAATAAAGCTGGGATTTATAACAGTTTCAGTGGGTTCTGATAGGCCAGCATGGACACACACACACACACACACACACACACACACACACACACACACACACACACACACACACACACACACACACACACACACACACACACACACACACACACACACAGGGCTGATGGCTATTCCACGTGCTGCGTTCAGATGTGCTGGCAGCCGCCGGTCCAGCAGAACCAGAGGAGGAGTCTGCTGGTCCGGCGGCGCCAGAGGCTGAAATGTAATTAAAACTCAGTGACCCGCTCCACCTCACTGCAAAAACTCACAATCTTACCAGGAATATTTGTCTTATTTCTAGTTAAAATGTCTCATTTTTAGTCAAAAAATCTCATTACACTTAAAACAAGAGTCATTACCAGAAAAATAACTTGTTATTTGACAATTTTCACCTGTTTGAAGTAAATTTTCACTTGAAATAAGTAGGAAAATCTGCCAGTGGGACAATTTATCTTCTCATTACAAGCAAAAAAATCTTGTTCCACTGGCAGATTTTTCTACTTACCGTATTTTCTGGACTATAAGCCACTACTTTTTTCATAGGTTTTCAACCATGCAGCTTATACAAAGGTTCTATTCTGTGGATTTTTCTTCCACCGCTCGGGGCGCTCTAACCGGAATTAGAATCAAAACTAAGACAAATTAAATGCAAAGAAGAATACGCCACTTCTTCTTTAGCAGATAGAAGTAGGTAGAAGCAGATTTCAAACAGATAAATAGATAAATGAATACTGGTTATTTTCTCTTGGTTCTGTCCCGTTTTAATCAGCAAAGTTGCTGCCGTGTTAAAAGGATCTATTTAGGTACAAACATGTACATCATTTACAGTTCAAAATCCTTCTGTACATGTAGTAAATATCTAATCTAACAATATAAATATTAAATATCTTTTTTTTTTTTAAATAGAGCGGATGCGGCTTGTATGCAGGTGCGGCTTATAGTCCAGAAAATACGGTAATTTAAGTGAAAATCTACTTGAAACAGGTGAAAATTGTTGTTTTTTCCAGTGATGAGTCTTGTTTTAAGTGTAATGTGATTTTCTTTGACTAAAAATGAGACATTTTAACTAGAAATAAGACAAATATTCTTGTTAAGATTTGGAGTTTTTGCAGTGCTCCACCTCCGCCCACGTTTCCTCGACCTTCGTGTAACTCTCAGGAAACCCGGCTGGCCGCGGCAGCATCCCGTATATTAAAGGGGACCTATTCTGAAAACCAGGTCTGTCTTTAACATATATAAAGTGGTCTCTCCTCAGCCTGCCAATTCAGCCAACTCAGAGAACGAGGAAAGCAACCAAATTCTGCAGTGTCTGTACAGCCGCCCGGATGAGCCGTCCAGTGTGATGTGGATCTACGAGCCAATAATATTCTGCTCCCGTCGTTACGGAACGACAGGAGTGATTTACATAGTTTGGCCTCCAATACGTGAAACCACGCCCACAGCTAACTCCACCGGCCGGAGCTTCCGCCATTTTTTCGTAGCGGCATATCGCGTCATTCAGGCAGCCAATCAGCACAGAGCCTCATTATCATAGCCCCGCCCACTCAGAATCCCCCAAAAACCATCAAAAGCTTGTTTTCAAGACATTCAAGGTCTGTTTAAAATAGACATTAGATGCCATAATAGGTCTCCTTTAATATATGTAGATATTAATATATGTAGATATATATATAGTATATATATATTATACTTATATTATGGATATAGATATGTAGGCAGAGTGCGAAATATAGGGCGGGTCGGACCCCCCCGATTAACCCTTGAGCCCCCCTGAAGGACTCAAAAGCCAAATTTAGGGGGGGTCTCAATGTTGTCAAAAAATAAATAAATTAGGCTATATAATATGATAATTTGATTGTCACTAATGGTCAATTAAATATGTTTAAGAGATCGCCAAGTATTCACAATTCAAAACTTTTATTAGTTTAACACAAGTCCTGCACCCTTATGTATGCAAATTAGCCATGTGCGCCAGCACAGCGCAATGACTAGGCCGGCTGGTTGAGATGCCACAATAACATGGCTAAGCCGAAGCTAACTCAGAGTGTGTCACTTGCACACTTTGGGTTCACATCAAAAAAGGTGTCAGTGTCAGCCAGAGATGAGGAGAGAGACGATGTCACAACAGAGGGTCCCGTTCCTCTCCCCCCTCTGTTGAAGAAATTGAAGTCGAGGCCGAGTGATCCGGGGCAGATGCTACTGCGTCGCCCGCTGCAGCAGTGACTTGCTTTAAATTAAGGTAAGAGACCAGCCTGCTTAATATGGCCTGAACCAACCTGAGACCTAATGTTTTTTTTAATTATTGTTATTATTATTTTGCGTTATGGCCTGTTATGAGTGTGATTTGTGAATGTGTAAGCTGCGTGAACCCACCTGTTGAGAGGCATTGAGATTTTGTATTTTATTTTGCGTGATGACCTGTTATGAGTGGAATTTGTGAATGTGTTCACACAGCTGTGTTAAAACATAATTCCCTGGTTGGTTACATAACGTTAAATAATCAGTCATCATCGTGCAGGCTGAGGATCTGTTTAAGTGCACTGATTGCACGTCTCCGATAGTGGCATTTGTTGTTATTACTGTTATTTGAAAGCACAATTCATTTTCATTGTATTTTTTTTTATTGATCTAAAAAAATACATTAGCCTATTTTATTTGTTTATTCGTTTCTGCAATGCACTGGTCGTGCGCCAGTACCTATATCTGGCATTTATTCATTAAGTGCACTGTGCACCAGTGTGGTGCCAATTAATGTCTTTTATTTATTTTAATTATCAGATTTAATTTGTAAATAACATTCTGCATCGTAATGCACAATTTTGCCTCCTGTTTGTAAAACAACGTGCATCTAAAATGGTTAAAAGTGTGAGTGTATTTGTCATAGGCTATAGTAGGCTAATTGTAGGTAGGAGGTTCCCTACCTGCTGTTGGGCGTGAGGTTCTCCACGGCCGTGTGCGTCTGGTTGGTGGTCAGGATGGAAATCTCCTGGCCGTTCGGTCCCGTCGTCGTGGAAATTACCTCGTACTCTGTGGAGAGAGGAGGACGAGTGTCAGTGGATCAGTGGACTTTCAATCCGGTGTTCTGCTAATTTCTGCTGCTTTGCCAAAAAATGCTACCTAATGGTTTTCTACCTTTGTAGAGCTACAATTTTACTGTGTTTTACTCCCTAAACCACTTCCTTTTCCCTCAAGTGGTCCTTGTCTCTCGCCAGGCCGTCATTGTAAATAAGAATGTTCTTAATGACCTGCCTGGTTAAATAAAGACCAATGACTGAATGAATATAATAATAATAATAATAATTCATTTTATTTAACGGCGCCTTTCATGTCACCCAAGGTCACCTTACAGAATAAAAACAAAACAGTACAATAAAGGAAATACAATAATAATAAAGTAGAAATTATAATACATACACACATACACAATACATACAATCAAGGAGCAACAGTACAGATAACAGAACAGTATGGTGGGAGGTAGTGTGTGGTGACCGGTCAAAGTGAGTGGGCAAGTTTAAACAGGTGAGTCTTGAGTTGTGTTTTGAATGTGGTGATGGAGTCTATTTGTCTTATGTATGGGGGGAGGGAGTTCCAGAGTCTGGGTGCCGTACAACTGAAAGCTCGGGCACCCATGCTGCTAAGGTGTGAGGTGGGAGTGAAAAGAAGTCCAGCAGAGGTTGAGCGGAGGGTACGGGAGGGGGTGTATTCTTTCAGTAGGTCACAGAGGTAGGTGGGGGCTAGGTTATGAAGGGCTTTGTGGGTGAGGAGGAGGTTTTTATAAATGATACGGTATTGGACTGGGAGCCAGTGGAGTTGGATAAGAACGGGGGTGATGTGGTCAGATGACTTGATGCGGGTGATGATCCGGGCGGCCGAGTTCTGAATGAGTTGTAGTTTGTTGGTGAGTTTGGTTGGGAGGCCAGTGAGGAGAGCATTACAGTAGTCGATACAGGATGTGACGAATGAGTGGACCAGAATTTCGGTGCTGGATTGGGACAGTGCTGGACGAAGTCTGGAGATGTTGCGGAGGTGGAAGAATGCAGTCCGGGTGATGTTGTGGATGTGAGGTGCAAATGAGAGTGTATTGTCCAGAATGACGCCGAGGCTCTTGACGTAGGGGGAAAAGGGTACCGGGAAGCCGTCGATGATGATGGGAGGGGCGGGAGAGGGTTGTGACTTGGTGAGGGTGGATTTAGAGCCGATGAGAAGAGCCTCAGTTTTATTGCCGTTGAGTTTTAGGAAGTTATTGCTCATCCAGGTATTAATGTCGTGTAGGCAGGTGGTGAGGGAAGCGGGAGGAATGGCAGCGGTGGGGTTGGAGGAGATATATATCTGAGTGTCATCGGCGTAAGTGTGAAAATGGACCCCATGGTGACGGAGAATTGAACCTAGGGGTAGGAGGTAGATGGTGAAGAGAAGTGGACCCAGTACTGACCCCTGGGGGACACCCATTGTGACACCCGTGCATCCGGATTTATGGTTCTGTAGTTGGACAAACTGTTGACGGTCAGTGAGGTAAGATGAAAGCCAGGAGAGTGCAACACCAGTGATCCCAATGCCAGCCAGGCGGTCCAGGAGTATTGGGTGAGAAATGGTGTCGAAGGCTGCGCTGAGGTCCAGGAGGATGAGGATGGTGAGTAGGCCGGAGTCAGCTGCACGGAGGAGGTCGTTAGTGATTTTAACCAGGGCTGTTTCAGTGCTATGATTGGGGCGGAAACCGGATTGGAAGGGTTCGTGGAGTTTATTTGAATTTAGGTGGGACTGTAATTGAGCTGCTACCACCTTTTCCAGAGTTTTGGAGATGAAGGGAAGGTTGGAGATGGGCCTGTAGTGATTGAGGTCAGATGGGTCTGCACCTGGTTTTTTTAGGGTGGGTGTGATGGCAGCTAGTTTGAGGATTGGGGGAACGGTTCCAGTGGTGAGGGAAGAATTAATTATTTTGGTAATCATGGGGGAAATGGATGGCAGACATGCTTTGACAAGCAGGGTGGGGAGGGGATCGAGCTGACAGGTGGTGGTTTTGGCTTTACGAATTAGTTCTGAGATGGTGTGTTCTGATACCGGAGTGAAATTGGTGAGAGGACTGGAGAGGGGTTGGTTGGTGGTGGTTATCCATGGTGGGTCATTTGTGGAAGAGCGTGTTGAGGCCAGTTGATGGTGAATTATGTTGATTTTGGAGCTGAAGAAGTCCAGGAAGGCGGTGCACTGGTCAGTGGAGATGTCTGGAGGGAGGGTTTTTGGAGGCTGAAGTAAGCGGTTGACGGTTGAAAAAAGGACTCTATTGTTTCCTGTGGCAGAATTAATGAGGTTGGAGTAATATGATGATTTGGCGGTATTAAGTGCATTTTTGTAGAGCTGAAGGTGATCGGAGTACATTTGGATGTGCACAGTGAGTCCGGTCCTTTTGCAGAGTCGCTCCAGTTGACGGCCTGTGGATTTGAGCTGGTGGAGGTCAGGGGTGAACCAGGGGGCAGAGTGGGTAAATGAAACTGAGCGGGTTTTAAGTGGAGCCAGGGCAGTGAGAGAGGAGGAGAGACAGTTATTGTAGTGTTGTACCAGATCGGCAGGGGAGGAGGATGAGGGGGGATTGGGGAAGGAGCTGATACGGGTAGAGAGATCTGTGGGGTTGATGTGTTTGATGTTTCTGAAGGAGATGATCCGTGGTTCTTTGACTTTGTGCAAATGGGTGTGGATGTCATAAAGAATGGCTTTGTGGTCCGAGATGGGGAAGTCCATGATAGTGAGGTTGGCGGGAGTTATGTCTGTGCAGCAGATTAAATCGAGAATGTGACCTTTGCTATGTGTTGCGAGGTTGACGTGTTGTGTGATACCAAGGCAGTTTAGAAGTGATGTGAAGTCGTTTGCTAGGGTGCAGGATGGGTCGTCAATATGAATGTTGAAATCGCCATGGAGGATAACAGTAGGGGACATTGTGCATACAGATGTTAACAGTGACGAGAATTCAGTAAGGAAAACAGCGGAGGGTTTTGGTGGTCTGTAGATGGTAATGATGATGATGGGTTTGGGTCCAGAGAGTTTTACAGCTAGGCATTCAAAGGAGGAGTGTTGGGGGACAGTGAGAGCAGTGACTTTTATGTTTTTACGGTAGATGAGAGCCAGCCCCCCCCCCCTTCCAGTGGCGCGGGGTTTACTAAAAAAGGAAAAGCCAGGTGGGGTGGTTGCATTTAACTGAGTGAAATCATTCGGCTGTTGCCACGTCTCTGTGAGGCAGAAAATGTCCAGAGTTTTGTCGGTGATGAGATCAGAGATGAGAAGGGCCTTATTGGTTAGTGATCTGATATTAAGAAGACAGAGTTTGAGACAGGTGAGTGGTATATATGCAGCTGCTTTGGGCAGGGGAGAGAGTACACTGTGATTGACAGGATTGATATGGCGGTCTGTGCGGGGAGGGGGGCGTGGCTCCTTGAAGGTCACATGGAAACGGAGGGGTCTGACAGTTATAATGGTATCGATTGGGCGACCGACAGCAGGGGGTGTAATAACAGCAGGGGCCTGTAGGAGGAGCGATTCACAGATGGCAATGGATGTAGTGACAGCAGGGGCCTGTAGGAGGAGCGATTCAGAGATGGCAATGGATGTAGTGACAGCAGGGGCCTGTAGGGGGAGTGATTCACCGAGGGAGGGGGGAGAAGAAGAAGGCACTGGTGGCACGGGGGAGTGGGCGTGGCATGTAAATAGTCATGCATGAGTGTCCTGTATGTAGTCAATGGTGTGTACAGTGCGCTGTATGTTTTTTGTAAGCAAATAACAAATAACCAACTCTAGCCACTCGAGTGCAATAACCTGTTTTTTCCGATACCTCACCGGTATTTTTGCACGTGTAAATATTATTCGTTTTTCGGGTTTAGTATTTATGTTTAGTATTTCTTTTGTACATTGCAAATTTTTTATATTGCTCTTTTTTTAATTATTTAGCTATTTATTGGTTATTTTTCTTTTTAGGATATACTTTTTTTATATACCTTTTCATACTTCGTGTGTTTTTTGTAAAATTGTTGAGAGTGTGTATGTTTGCTGCTGCACAAGCAAATTTCTCCTCTGGGGGATTAATAAAGTTTTATTCTGTTCTATTCTATTCTATTCTATTCTATTCTAAAGCTATAGAATGGTTTTTTTCTTCTTTTTATCGTATAATGTTCACAAAGTGTAATGCAATTCATGTCATGGGTTGTTTATTTTGATGGATCAAATACTCAACATCCCATATTATCAATTTTACATCGTGCAAGAAATTATGGGCAATCAAACTTTGAAAATCCACTGTGCGCATGCGCAGAAGCACAAAGTATGATTTCTCGGCGGGTAGCAAGGATTGGCAGAGCGTCGGGTCTGAGGGGGAACACATGCTCGGAGGTTTTAACGCCAGGCGCTCAAATCCCAACAAACCTTCGCTTCTCTCTTCTACACGTGCGAGAAATGTTGTTTTTCTCCGTAATCTGAACCAGATTCTGCCGATCCGTGGGCTCCGAAGTGCAAATATTGACTCTGGTTACAACTTTTGACCTCAAACCCAACGTGATGAAATATTAAATTACTGGCAACTCACTCAAACGAATCAAGACTTTTCCCCTCGGACCTTCTTGGTACTTTCCAAACAGAAACGGATCATTAACACTAATATATCTGTGTCTCGTCTCTCTGGTCTTCATCCTCTCTTTCCTATTTCTCTTTTCTCTGCCCAGCTGGTCTTCATCCTCTCTTTTCCTGCTCTGTCCAGCTGGTCTTCAGCAGGACGATCCCCCCTTATGGTCCAAGTCCTGGTCCAGGGGGAGTTTTTACCTGCCCTTGTTTATGTAATAACTGATTGAAGGTCCTGTTCTCGTCTGCAAAAACTCAAAATCTTAAGCATATTTGTCTTATTTCTAGTTAAAATGTCTCATTTTTAGTCAAAAAACATCTCATTACACTTAAAACAAGACTCATCACTGGAAAAAACAAACAATTTTCACCTGTTTCTGCAAAAGCATTTTTCTACTTATTTCAAGTGAAAATTTACTTGAAACAGGTGAAAATTGATAAATAACAAGTTATTTTTCTGGTAATGACTCTTGTTTTAAGTGTAATGAGATTTTTTGACTAAAAATGAGACGTTTTAACTAGAAATAAGACAAATATTCCTGGTAAGATTTTGAGTTTTTGCAGTGTAATAACTGATCGGAGGTCCTGTTCTTGTCTCTGGAAAGATCCTGGAGTCGACTTGTCTCGTATGAGACGCTTTATAAATAAAACTGAAGAGAAAACAGATGTTTCTGTCATTTCATCCCTCCATTTATACCGTTGCGTGAAGAGTAAATAAGCATCTAAAACCCAGAACATCCTCATCAAACGGCTCAATCAGCACCGACATCAACCGTCTGCACGACTGCAGGACTCAGATTTACCCAAATTAGTTTTAGGGAGTTACTTTACACGACCTCCGTTAGGACGTTTTAGTAAGAATGTAAACACAAGAAGGATGCAATGATTTCCTACGGAGACGTTCACCAACCGGAGAAAAACATTGTCTGATGTGGTGAAACTATTTCCTAACGACTCTCCTCAGCGTAAAACTGCAGATACTTTGAATATTTAATCGTCTACAGAACTTGGCATGAAAAAAAACTGGACAAATGTCAGGAGAGTTCAGTTGTCCTGAGAAGAACTGATTAGTTTGTGTTGTGGGTTGGTTGTGGGTTGGTGTGGTTGGTTGTGGGTTGGTCTAGTTGGTTATTCTGGTTGGTTGTGGGTTGGTCTGGTTGGTTATGAGTTGTTCTGGTTGGTTATGAGTTGGTTATGGGTTGGTCTGGTTATGGGTTGGTCTGGTTGATTATGGGTTGGTCTCTTTGGCTGCAGGTTGGTCTAGTTCAGTGTTTCCCTACTCAGGTCCTCGGGGGCCCCTGTCCTGCATGTTTTAGATGTTTTCTGGTTTCAACACATCTGATTCAAATTCACAGTCTTCATTAGCTTGTCATCATGGTCTGGACAACTCTGTTGATGACACATCTACTTGTATCACGGTGTGCTGAACCAGGGTAGCATCTAAGAGATGCAGGATAGTCGGCCCCAAGGACCAGGATTGGGAAACACTGGTCTGGTTGGTCTGGTTGGTGGTGGCTTGGTCTCTTTGGCTGCAGGTTGGTCTAGTTCAGTGTTTCCCCCTGTCCTGCATGTTTTAGATGTTTCCCGGCTTCAACACATCTGATTCAAATTCACAGTCTTCATTAGCTTGTCATCAAGGTCTGGACAACTCTGCTGATGACACAGCTACTTGTATCACGGTCCCAACAGGTTTCTGGACCTGGGGTTGTGGTAAACACCGGCGCTGCATCGCCTCCAGTGTATTTTTTAACACATTTACGGGCTGTGTGTCAGGCGCGTAGCCAGTAATGGTTCTGGGTGGTACTGGCCCTCCCACATTATTCACTTGCCCACCCAGCCAACATCAAAATACATGTTTCACATAAGCATATTCTAAAAAATTATATGAGAAAAGGTATAAATATAAATGTGATTTGTTGTTGACTTTTGTTCAACCTTTATTTTTTTTCTTCTGATTAAAACTGAACTTTTGAAACAAGTTGCAGGGATCGAGCCTCGGAACATAATCGATTGCTCTGGTTCCGACAGATTGAACTGGCTTTAGCCAGCTAGCTAGCCGGCGTTGCAGCCGACTTTATCGCCACAACAATGGCTAAACAGAGTTCATTGATTAGTTATTTTAAACTAACCAAAACCTGAAAAAGACACGACACTGCCAGAGCCTCGGACTGAGTCCACCCAGTCCACTTCTTCAGCCCCAGAGGAGGTTAGCCCTGCCCCTAGAGGAGGTTAGCCCTGCTGCTAGAGGAGGTTAGCCCCGCCGCTAGAGGAGGTTAGCCCCGCCGCTAGAGGAGGTTAGCCCCGCCGCTAGAGGAGGTTAGCCCCGCCGCTAGAGGAGGTTAGCCCTGCTGCTAGAGGAGGTTAGCCCCGCCGCTAGAGGAGGTTAGCCCTGCTGCTAGAGGAGGTTAGCCCCGCCGCTAGAGGAGGTTAGCCCCGCCGCTAGAGGAGGTTAGCCCTGCTGCTAGAGGAGGTTAGCCACTGCTGCTAACTCGCCGGCACCAGCGCTCTCTCCCGGTCAACCTGCCACTTTGTACAGTTAAATTGTTAATGTGAGGTTAATCAAACTTTTGAACTAGTTTTGTCCTCATGAACTGTCACATGCTCTGTTAACAGATGACGGGGCAGCCACTTCCTGAGTTTACTCAGGGGGTCGACTGTCAACTGTCCCATTGTCCTTTAGGGTTAACTAAAGGTTAGCCTGGACCATCTGTTCAAGACCCCCATGAAGCATTTGACCTATGTGACCCATTGCTTTTAAAAACTTTAAGCTTCTGCATTCTAGATTAGTTCCTCTTTAACTGAAAATGTCACATGTGTGACCTTTTAACCCCGATGTCTGTTACCTCCGTATGTTTCCTGTTTTCTTCTAATTGTCCATTGTCTAGCTTATATGGTAATTTTCCTGTCAAATTCTCAATAAAAAGCTCATGCAGAAGAGGAGCCACCGAAGCATTCGTCGAGAGCATCCATAGAGAGCCCCGTTGCTCTGCAAAGCTCCGACTTTGTTTCCCTTTCTGCAGAAAGCACCTTAAAAATCATTTCTATCAGTCTCTGTGTCTTTCCTCGTTATGAATTTATGTAAATGTTGATTTGGGACCCAACAGTTAATTATCGTTAATTATTAATTATTGTGTTGTGCGCTGCAGAGCCAATGCGCTGCTAGTTCAGCAAATAGGCTACAATAGTGGCAAATAGGATACTGGCCTATATACATAGGTTTTCATGCTCTGTTGGTTGAGCATGTTGTGTTTAATGCATTTGTAATGCAGATTACAAAGTAAAATTGTCATGTTTTCTGCTTAAAAGTTTTTATAAGTCTGCTCTGTCCGCTCTGGGAGAATATGGCCCACCCATTTTTGTCCTGGCCCAACCAAAAAAGTATTTCTGCCTACGCCACTGGTTTGTGTGGATAAAGCCAACCTGTGGTCTCGTTGTCGGACTTCTCCCAGTCCAGGATGACGAAGGATGGACATCCCTCCACGGTGACCACGGTGAGGTTGGACGGCGGCGTCCGCGGAGGCCCCGTCACGTTCTGGTCGCTGCCCTCCTCGTCGGGGAAGTAGGCCATGGAGGCGGTGATGGAGCACGGCTCGTCCGGCTTCTTGTCCGTCTTGTAGATGACGTGCGGCGCTGCGGATCAGTGAAGGTTAGACTCTGAAATGCTGGAGATGGCGGCGCTCCGGCGGAGACGGCGAGGTCTTACCGACGAAGCGCTTCCGGCCCATGATGTCGACCTCCGACGCCGGCAGAGGCCTGAAGATGGAGGAGTTGTCGTTGATGTCAAAGCGAGTGCCTGCAACGGAGAGAGGAGGGTTAGCTGGAGGTCGGCGCTCTCTGGCAGCTCTCCTGGCGCTTTTTCACAGGGGTCTAACGTGCCGAGTAGATACTTTTTCTGTAGCTACTCTGCCGAGTTTTCTAATGGCGCTTTTATACTAGTACCTACTCAGCGCGACTCGTCTCGCCTCCACTCGCCTTGTCCTCGTTTGTTTCTAGACACCCAGATCAGAAGTCTCTCTCTCTCATTTTTTAACTTGATATGAAACATAAGCCACAGACCCAGCAGCACATCTATCATCTCCTCCAGGTTCTACATCTTTAGTGTTGTTGTCTTCTTCCTTTAGATACACAATCAAATACGTCACAGCAGCTTCTCCAACCTCCTACTTCTGCTCCAGGTGCTGGATTGTAGTGGAAAAGAAACTTGGTTGAGTTGACATGAGTAGAGTAGGTACTAGTGGAAAAGTGCCATGCGTGTCTTTTACTTTTACAGCTCCGGCCCACGTCGCCGGCAAAACCGCCAGCTCGGCACCTGCATGTCCAGACGGCGTCTGGCCCAGCATGACCTGCAGGTTTCCTGCAGATCTGTGTTTCTACGTTCAGACCAGAACAAAGAGCCTGGCCAGTGTTGAGCACCGAGGTCGAGCTGCCCTTACTGTTTACGACGGGGGCCGGCGTCGACGTCTGCTGCCTGCGCTCCTGCTTGGGTTTGGCCGTCACCACCGGGAACGGCTTCAAGATGGACTCCTTGTCTCCTTGCTTCAGGTCCATGGGTTTATCTGAGGACAGAGACCGGGGAGAGGAGGAGGAGGAGGAGGAGGGATCAGTTCTCCATCATGTGACTCAGTTACTCACAGTTGTGATCCATCTGCTCTGGCCATCCTCACCGAGCAACTCGGTGGCCTTTTCCCTGGCTGCCCAGAGAGACCAGATACTGGTGCTTCAGTAATATCTTGTGCACTTTTAAAGGGGGATAAGTAGCCAGGATTTGCTCGCTGAGAACCAGAGGATGCCCAGATGCCAACAAGTGACTGCACTGCAAAAACTCAAAATCTTAACAAGAATATTTACTTATTTCTAGTTAAAATTTTTAGTCAAAACAAATCTCATTACACTTAAAACAAGAGTCATCACTGGAAAAAACAACAATTTTCACCTGTTTCAAGTAGATTTTCACTTAAAATGTGTTCGAAATAAACAATTCAATCAATCAATCCAATAAAAAAAAAAAATGGTTGACCTATGCTTACTACAAGTTAGACGATCAATAGCCCTGTGCTGGACTTACTATCTATTATCTATTGGCCCTATTGTATCTGTAGGAATTGTTCTCGTTGTTTTTATTTTTCTGACGAAATGAGGGCCTTTTTTCCCCCTAAATGTGCCCCAAAAGTCACCAAATTTTGCACCAAACCAAGCCTGGCGAAAAATGTGATATTTAATGGTTTGCATTAATGGGCGTGGCCTAATGGCTCAACAGCGCCCCCTAGAAAACTTTGTGCCTCAAGCCCCACGATACGGTTTGACGTACATGCACGAAAATCGGTACACACCTGTATCATGTTGCAACTTAAAGAAAAGTCTCTTGGTGCCATGGCCGAAACCCAACAGGAAGTCGGCCATTTTGAAATAATCGTGTAATTTTGGCGCAATTTATGCCATTTCTTCGGCCGTTAATTCGACTCGAACCGTAACGTGTAACCAGGTGTGTTATACATCAAAATGTGTGTCTCCATCCTGCGAATATACGCCTTACTTTTCTCAGTCAAAAGCGTTACCGTGGTGACGATAGACGCCAAAGAGCGCCCCCCCTTCTTCTGATTGGTCGATATTTGATAGTTCCTACTTTCTGCCATAACTTTTGAATGGTTTGACATTGGTGGTGTCATTGGACTTAGTTTTGAGTCTTTGATCCTTATGCGAGTGCCCGTTCATCGCTGCTTGCAGCTTTAATTTGTTATTGTTATTAAGATTTCTGTTGCTTGTTTTCATTTTGTTAATGTGTTTCTTTGCTTTTTAATGTCCTTACCCTTGTCTTGTCTTTGGTTGTGTGTTTTTGCGTTGCACTGCCAAATGGGGTTTCTGTATTGTTGTGTATTTTGTGAAAATCTAATAAAAAAAAAAAAAGATATTTAGGCTTGAGACTATTTGCAAAGTAAAAGCGGAGCAGCTGAGATCCCTGTGGAAACAAACGTGTCAAATCAGCCCACGTGGGTCTAATTAACGAGGGCGACGTGAGCGTCCAAAACACAGAAGTGAAAAAGAGTAGAACCAGTGAGGCGTGTCGAGCTCCGCTTCTACTAATAAAAACTTTATGTCTTTACGCTGCAGCAGTTTGGAAATATTAAACAGACTTATCTTTATTATCTTTGGAAATATGTTCAGGGGACTTATTCGTCCACAGTTTGATGAAAATATCATGTTGTGTGATGAGGGGAGGGACGTCTAAACTAGCATTTTAAAGCTGCCGCTTTCACCCCGTGAACTTTCAGGATCTTTCAGGATCTTTCAAGATCTTTCAGGACCTTCCGTTTAAAGCTCCTTTTTCCTCATCCTACATGTGTGGGAGAAACAGACCTGGAAGCCGCTGGAACACGCCCACCTTATGTCAATCAAAGTTAGCTGTTTTAGTTTGGCTGACTTAGCTTATGCTAACCTATGATGCTTATGCTAATGCTAACCTAACCTATGGTTCTGTTTGGAATGGACCTGAAATGATGTGGTTCTAAGGCCCCGTTTCCACGTAGCAAAAAATGTGGTGTTTTCATGCATTTTGGCCGTTCGTTTACACGAAAAAGAAGCTCAAAGTCTACAAAAATGATCATTTCTGAAAACTCCGGCCAAAGTGGAGTTTTGCAAAAACTCCGTCTTCACGTTTGCTTGTAAACGGAGAGAAACGGATATTTAGGCTTCAGAACGTCACATTATGAGACAGAAACGTCAGCAGCGTCATGAGTGACACCTGTGGTTACAATTTGTTTGGCCACCGTCAATATTTTTTCTGTATTCTTTTCGTTACACTGCCCCCTGTAGGTTTGGCTGCTCATAGCACCTTAACAGATATTTATGCAGGTTCCTGGAAATTATGGTATTTTTCAAAACGTAGAGCAAGAAATATCTGTTTTTGTAAATACCCGGCTCTGTGTAAACGTGACCTAAGATGGTTTGGCTTGGAATGATGTGGTTGTTGGTTCCTTCAGCCAAAGCAAGAAGAGCTTTGCAGCTGCTGGACGTGAACTTCCACAACTGGAACTCCAGTCTCAAATGTGGTTTTGGTTGTTTATCTGAACCGCAGACCAAACAGCCAGCTGTCAGGTTTGATTCCTCCGTTGTTGGACGACCCGAGGGTCTGATCTGAAACCCAGTGTGTGACATCACCGGGGTCTAGTCCGGGTTATGAGGTATGAGTTTCACCCCCCCCCAGCCCTCACCGTGGTCGCTAGGTTTCCCCACCAGGTTGGGCCTCTTGTTGTCGGGAACAGCAGGAGGCAGAACTGCAGGACAGTGCGGGGAAACAAGAGTGTGTTTCAGGTTAAACCCTCCAACAAGACCTAGTAATAGTAACGGTCGCCACTGGAAGAGAGACGCAAGGCTGGAAACAAATTTCATTAATTTCAAAGTGCAGTCACAATGAAATGAGACGGAGGAGGAGACATTCTTAGGTCCAGAAGTCAGAGGAAATACTTTGAGCTGGAAAAACAAAAAAGAAAGAGACAAAACACAAGCAACAACTAAAGCAGCCAAGCTTTGGATGGGACGGGTCTCGGTTGATGGAGCTCGGACTCACGACCGGTTTCAGTGTTGAAACTAAAAACCAGCCTTGAACCCCGTGATCCCCAGGAGAAAAAGAGGTTTTAATTTGTTTTCAAATTAAAACCAGGAATCAGTGCAGCACATCCAATAACTTGTGAGTGATTTTTGTTCAAGAGGTTTTGTTCCACAGAAAACCTGCAACTCTTAGGAGAAAAACATTCAAACAACAACAAACTTATGGGATGGAGACGGCTGTAGACGATCAAACTGGATGAGCGAGCTGGAAGTGGACGCTTGTGAAATCCCCGCAGCTACAAACCATCAAACTCTGACGTGGTTTCGTGTTTTTCTAAGTGATCCCAAATTAAAGTTGCAAAACCTCGTTGACGAATCTCTGGGGCGGGTTGACGCTGGAAATGTCTTCAAACTCCAGTTCCTCAAAGATAACGCATCTCAAGACCCCCCTCACGTCTTGGTTAACGATCAAAGGTCATCAAGTTAACAAGACGAACTGTTCGGAGGTCGTAACACACTTCTCTCCCCCCTGGTCGGAATAACTCAGCGATTCCTGGCGTTTACTGCCGAGACGAGAGACTTGAGGGGACGACATCTGCCAGCGAGTTTCTCTGATTAGCGCGAGGACAACCGTCCCGGAGGACGTCTGACTCACGTGTGATGTCACCGCCAGCTAATGGCTAACATGTGCAGGGTCAGATGGTTCGCTGCAGACGTTTAAATGATTTTTTAATGTCTGATTTGGGGATGCTGCGACTGGTCGGACCAGGGAGATGTGATCCCTGCATGCATGTCGTTTTAGCTTCTATATATTTAACGTTAAGATCTTTACTTCATATTTCAGTTCATATTTTTCATGTAGGGAGCAAAAATTGGTTTAAGATTCAGTTGAATCAATATCTTTTAAAATTTAATGAATTATGATTTGACATTTGGAAAGGAACAGAATTAAGTTTGAATAGAATTAAAAGGTAGTGGAAACCCCATCACAATAAAGGTGAAAAGTGGTTAAGAATTCTAAGATGAGGTCATTTCAGGCAGGTATTGTTTATGAAGGTGTTTTATTTTATTTCATTTCTATGTATGTACAGGACTGGGTCAGAAAATAAGAATATTGTGATAAAGTTCTTTATTTTCTGTAATGCAATTAAAAAAACAAAAGTGGCATACATTCTGGATTCATTACAAATCAACTGAAATATTGCAAGACTTGTATTATTTTAATATTGCTGATTATGGCTTACAGTTTAAGATTAAGATTCACAGAATATTCTAATTTTTTGAGATAGGATATTTGAGTTTTCTTAAACTGTAAGCCATGATCAGCAATATTAAAATAATAAAAGGCTTGCAATATTTCAGTTGATTTGTAATGAATCCAGAATGTATGACATTTTTGCATTACAGAAAATAAAGGACTTTATCACAATATTCAAATTTTCTGAGACAGTCCTGTATGTCTGAGAATGATGGTGATTTAGTTCCTCTGTGTTTGTGACTAAGGAAGTTTAGTCTATTATTGTTATGTTTGTCATGTATAATGTATGTCTGTTATGTATTAAGTGTTAATTTGTGTGTTGTGTTTATGTCGGACCCCAGGAAGAATAGCTAACGCTGTTGCTAATGCTAATGGGGATCCTAAATAAAACAAACTTCTTAAGTAGTTCCTCTGACGTCAGCAGCGAATATTTATCATCATCAGGTAAAGGTTTTGCGAGTGTGTTGGTCTGGAGGTCAGTAGGCCACGCCTCTCAGACTCAGAAGAGCCAATGGGTGTCGAGTATCAGTCCCCCAGGGACCAGAACTGGGACATCTGCAGCTTTCAGCTCCACAGAAACACTGACGATCCAAAACTCTCATCTGTTTTAAGGAGTTTATGCCAAAAAATTCAAAACTGAGTATCTGGATTACTTCTAATACTGATTCCAGGAATCCACAGAGGATGGGCGGTGGAGTTCATTTTACTCCATTTAACTAATCCAAACAAAATAAAGGCTAAATGTCCCCTTTAATCTGCCAATTTAGCCTCCAGAAGATCGATGAAGATGTTTACGTTAAGATAAACAATGATTTCAACTCTGCTAAAGTTATTTAATCACAATCATATCAGTTCAGAATTTGGTTCAGCTGAGTAAACTAGCTCGCAGAACAATTAACTGATGTCATTAATGCTAATGCTCCAGACGCAGAGTGATAACTTTAAATCTCGTGTTGGGTCGCTAGCACCGTCATATCTCCACAACTTCAGATGTAGCGCTCAGTAGCTAATAGCAGATCTGGATCCTTATCCTGGTCCGTCACAAGTCAAGCTTTTCCTGCTGGCCGTCCACTAAGCAAACGTTGGTTAGGAGAGAAACCAAACGACCTTAAGACCTGGCACACAACCAGCTGCGTCCAGAACGGCTCTCCCTTCAGTTCTCCGTGGTACCAGAGGTCCAGCGTGGATAAAAGAGGTGGCAAGTGACGACTCAGAGCTTCTCAGCCGGCAGTGAACATTGTTTAGAATTCATAAGTGTCCTACTCAGCTTCATGCATTCTGGGAAACTGATCTTCTCTGACCCTTTTACCGTCCACGGCGACAGAAGATATTTAAAAGCCGGGCCGTTGTGCAGAGCTGCTTCCAGCGAGCCTTCGACTCGTGGAAGATATGAAACTGTCCTCAGCGACGATGAGCAGCTGGGACTGGCGCAAGCTAACAACTCTCCCCGATGGCGAGCTCCAACGGGCGTCGCCGCTAATGAGGTCCAGACGGGGATCAGGATAGTTTCAGTTACTCAAAGAACTGACCTGCCGGCCAAATGGAAACGATGGGACCAAAACAAAGGGAACCAATAACATTGACTGTTCCCAGTAAGGTCAGTACGGTTTTCTAATTCAGACTTGTTTACAACAGAACATACATGTACTATAACTGGTCACCTGGGTAAATGTGTTGGTAAATGTTGATTTGAACAACTGTCTACAGGTGGACAGGTGTCCATGAGGACTTCCAGCTGTTTAGCTATAAAATGTATAGGAATCGTTCAGTTTGTGATACAAGCATGAGATTTGTACGGTGGCTGAGACCTGCCATTGCTGAAAATAAAAGTAACGCTGCAAACAGAAACAAACGCTGCTGCAAATAAAAGAAATGCTGAAAATATAAAGAAACCCCGCTGCAAATAAAATAAAAAAACGAGGCAAATAAAAAAGCCACAACGGAAGTGAATTACCCCGGGTTGTTTTTGCCGATGCACCGGTGTTTTTATGTGAGAGGTGTTGTTGTTTTTGTTGTTTTTATCATTAATAATAATGCCAAGAATAATCTAAAGCGTGGGTAACAATAGTTATTTGTATGAATGTGAAGTTGAAGCTGTGTGTGGTGGTCAGGGACTTCTCCTCTCACGTAAAAAACACTGGTGCATCAGCAAAAATAGTCCCCGGTAATTCACTTCCGTTGTGGCTTTTTTATTTGCGTCATTTTATTTTCAGCGGCGTTTCTTTTTATTTGCAGCGTTTCTTTAATTTGCAGCGGCGTTTGTTTCTGTTTGCAGCGTTACTTTTATTTTCAGCAATGGCGGGTCTCGGCCACCGTAGATTTGGTACACAAATAGCCAAAGGTTTCCCCAAAAGATATGGACGTGGAGCCATCGTGAATTTTCAACATGGCGCCCATGGCAGCCATTTTTCAAAATGGCCGCCAGAAACAAGTGTTTTCTAATGAGTTGCCAGTTTGCCCTGGCTGAGCTTCAACATCCACTCTATTACTTATCCATTCATTAGATGGTTCAGTTCTTGCAGTTATGAGGATCTTTTTTGGTTTATTAGTTCAAAGTTTGTTTTTATGTATAATAGATCTATTTTCATGAAATTACGGTATATATTTTATTTTGGCTAATATGGCTGTTATAATGTCAACAGTTGTCACGTTTCAAATTTGATTTCTGCTTCATGAATAATGTCTGATTAGACACCAAGATCATCCATATCAGACAGTCACACAAATGATGGCTGCCATCTTTAGAAAATGGCGGCCATCTTCAATATTAAATGACAACTTTTCAATTATCGAAGAGACATCTAACAAGTACTATATGTGGTAAATATGTCTAAAATATCATATTATGCCCCCAAGTCATATAAAAAGAGTTGTTTCTGGCATCCATTTTGAAAAATGGCTGCCATGGGCGCCATGTTGAAAATTCACGATGGCTCCACGTCTAATTATTTTTGGAATGCCTTTGGCTATGTGTGTACCAAATTTCATGCTTGTATCACAAACTGAACGATTGTTTTGGTTATCTCCTGCACTAACTAGAACACCTGTCTACAGGTGGACATGTGTCCATGCGGACGGGCAGCTGCTGGAGGGAAGAAAAGTCTGTTATGACAAACGTACCAACACCAGATCCACCAGATCAGAGGAGACGCAACAAATGGTTTGGTGAGTGACAGCAAAGCTCAGGATATTTGTGTTTCTAGGGGGTTTCTGGGATCTGTCTGTTCCTCTCTACCCCTCTCTGGGAGGAGTAACGGCTCGGCTCGGCAGGTTTGAAAAACGTGGCGTATCCTGGCCGGTTTCCACCCGGCCCAGGAGCCGGATCGTAAATCAGGTTAACAACCCCGACTCCGGTTACGCTGCTTCAGCTCTTGGGGAAGGTGTGAAACTTGGTCGACGCACATGTGGCAGAGCGTAGAGAGCTTATGCACTGGAAAAGAGAGGTGAGGCAGGTGACAGGAAGAGAAGGAGAAGAAGAACGGCATTCGGCCGCGTGGCCGAGGCCGACAGCCAAGACGAGCTGCTCAGGAGAGAAGGAGGAGGAAGTTATTACCGCCCGGCGTGTTGGAGGCGTGAGAGGAGGCCGCCTTTGACTGAGAGTGTTTTTTGACATCCTGACTAGAGGAGTGAGGAGAACCGCGGCCGCGGTGCAGGGTGGCGTTCCTTCGAGGGTCGGCAGAGGACGATGGTCTGACGAAGCCGGAACCTAGACGAACAGAGAGTTGGTTAGACGGGATCCTCTGTCCGGGTCCGAGGGGGAGCTACCTGGATGGAGGGAAGGAAGGATGAAGCAACTGGTGGTGGAAATGAGTGAGAGGAAGTTAGACGATGGATGAAATGACAACAAAGTGAGATCCAGAGCGAGTGAGGCTGCCGTGGCGGCGGCGGTGGCGGTGGGTGGACAGCGGTGAGGCGACACACAGAGACGGGACAACAGTGGGTGGGGGGGTGATTGTGCGTTGGCGGGATGAAGATGGAGGAGGGGAAACACTTCGTTCCACGCGACTTGACGACAAAGCAGAGATGGTGATGGGACAAACTGGTCATGGCGTTTACCATGAGGGAAACTACCGGCCCTCTCTTTGGCCAGGGCGGGGATCGGTAGGGGCCCGCCCACTTCTGGTGCACTAGGAGCTGCGTGGAAGAAAACTTCATTTATCCAATGAGGAGGGGGGTAGACTAGTCATATCTATAAAACTTTCAGAATTTGAGCACAGGTAAAGGGTAAAAGTCACCCTCTTTTCTATTAAAAGTCTATATTTTAGCAGCTAATTTAGATAAAAGATGTCTGGAATCCTTAAGAATAAACAAATACTTCATAAATGAATACAAATACTTTCAAAAACTATGGTATAACTGCATAATTCAGGACTGCTGGTAGGGGCTTTACCCGTAGGGAACGCCGTCTTTGGGGTGACCTTGGGGTGATGGACGTGGGTCCTGGTCCGAGGTTGAGGCCGAGGCTGAGGTCGGGGTACCAAGGGTTGGGACCGGGGTACCAGGGGTTGGGTTCGGGGTACCAGGGGTCTCCTAGGAAGCGGTCCGGGTTGGGACTTGGCCTCCGACGTAGGCTTCAGCGCTGGGCGTGGCTGCCGTCGTTGGCTGTTCCTGATTCTGGTCTTCTTTGGGGGATCTGGCTGCTGATTGGGCGGAGGCTGGGGCTGAGGCCGTGCCGTAGATTCGGACCGGGTCAAATCTAACCTAGGCTTATACGTCAGGAGGCTTGACTTGGGCGGTGCTTGTGGCGTCTTGGGTTGGGGTCGGGGTTGGGGTTGGGGGTGAATGTTCGGTGGTTCCTCCTGGACTTGAGGCTTGTGTCGAGGTTTCAGGGTGGGGATCTCAACATGTGGTGCTGGTTGGACCGGTGCTGGAGGTTCAGTCCGGGGTGTCGGCGGAGGCGTTGGTTCAGGTTGGAGTCGTGCTTTGGCCTCGGAGTCTGGCTGCGGCGGAGGTTGTGATGGAGGACGGTTCTGCAGCTTGAGCTCGGTCATTGCTCGCCGTTGGGTTGGTGGTTTGGTCTGGATCTCCGGCTGGGGGGTCGCACGTGGTCGCACCGGGCTTTGGCTGGGGGGTCGTTGGGGGCGTTGCAGGGGTTTGGGCCTTGACTGTGGAGGTCGATGTTCTGGTCGGCTCTCGGAGTTCGGTTGCGACTGAGGCTTTAGTCGCCTCCAGTTTGTGTCCAGTTTGGCCACGGTGGTGGTTATACGGGGAAGGGGGGGGGTCTGGGTTGTTAGAGGGACCAGAACAGATCTGGAGAGCTCTCCTCCTGGTTGTGTAAAGAAACAAGACATCGCCATGAAGCCACAACACTGAAACGTAACTTTGGCTGTAATCTTCCGCGGGAATCATTTACCGGCTAAACAGAGGGAATGCACATGACGTCACAGATGCGACTTCACGGGTTACGCCCACTGAGTGGCAGAAAGACTGGAAAGCAACTGGAAAGCAACTGGAAAACATCTAAAATGGGAAAGAGCTGTTGTGCGATTGACTGTAGTCATAGATTTAGCAAGAAATCTGAGTTATCGTTTTACAGAATGACGAAAAATAAGCTTAAGAGAGACAAATGGATCGCTGCAATTCACAGAAACAACTGGATTCCAGGCACCGAAACGTGGATTTGCGGTTCCCATTTTTTATCAAATCATAAAGTTCGGTGTCCTCATCACTTTAATTTCTACAACAAATCCTGCCTTGAAGTCGGACCAAGCGTCAAGACTTTTGTAAGCCTTCAAGCTTTGCTTCGTGTATTTCCCCGGCGTAGAAATTAAGTACATATAAATATCAGGAAACTGGATTTGTGGCCAAATATTAATGTCCATGGACCACTGGTTCTTGGTAACTGTACCAAATATTAATGTCCATGGACCACTGGTTCTTGGTAACTGTACCAAATATTAATGTCCATGGACCACTGGTTCTTGGTAACTGTACCAAATATTAATGTCCATGGACCACTGGTTCTTGGTAACTGTACCAAATATTAATGTCCATGGACCACTGGTTCTTGGTAACTGTACCAAATATTAATGTCCATGGACCACTGGTTCTTGGTAACTGTACCAAATATTAATGTCCATGGACCACTGGTTCTTGGTAACTGTACCAAATATTAATGTCCATGGACCACTGGTTCTTCGGGTAACTGTACCAAATATTAATGTCCATGGACCACTGGTTCTTCGGGTAACTGTACCAAATATTAATGTCCATGGACCACTGGTTCTTGGTAACTGTACCAAATATTAATGTCCATGGACCACTGGTTCTTGGTAAATGTACCAAATATTAATGTCCATGGACCACTGGTTCTTGGTAACTGTACCAAATATTAATGTCCATGGACCACTGGTTCTTGGTAACTGTACCAAATATTAATGTCCATGGACCACTGGTTCTTGGTAACTGTACCAAATATTAATGTCCATGGACCACTGGTTCTTGGTAACTGTACCAAATATTAATGTCCATGGACCACTGGTTCTTCGGGTAACTGTACCAAATATTAATGTCCATGGACCACTGGTTCTTGGTAACTGTACCAAATATTAATGTCCATGGACCACTGGTTCTTGGTAACTGTACCAAATATTAATGTCCATGGACCACTGGTTCTTGGTAACTGTACCAAATATTAATGTCCATGGACCACTGGTTCTTCGGGTAACTGTACCAAATATTAATGTCCATGGACCACTGGTTCTTGGTAACTGTACCAAATATTAATGTCCATGGACCACTGGTTCTTGGTAACTGTACCAAATATTAATGTCCATGGACCACTGGTTCTTGGTAACTGTACCAAATATTAATGTCCATGGACCACTGGTTCTTGGTAACTGTACCAAATATTAATGTCCATGGACCACTGGTTCTTGGTAACTGTACCAAATATTAATGTCCATGGACCACTGGTTCTTGGTAACTGTACCAAATATTAATGTCCATGGACCACTGGTTCTTGGTAACTGTACCAAATATTAATGTCCATGGACCACTGGTTCTTGGTAACTGTACCAAATATTAATGTCCATGGACCACTGGTTCTTGGTAACTGTACGGGTCACTGTCAAGTCCAACTGCCTTTAATTTAAGTCTTCTCCACTAGTTGCAGACATTTCTGCCACTCAGTGCGAGTAAGGAGGTGTGGACGAGTGGGGAAGTGACGTCAATGCAGACCCTCTATTAGACGGAATAAAACAGAATCACACTTCTTTTTTTATCATCTAAAACCTTTAGCTATAAATGTGGACCAGCAGCTGTTGGCTCAACAACTCTCGGAGTGAAACCTGGACCTGATAACGTCCACCTGGCGACGGTCCGATAGAAAAGGTCAGATTTCAAAGGAAAGCAGAACACGTGACGCTAACAGGCGCGTTACTGCGCTCAGATGGTCGGGGGGGCCTCGCGACGGGTGATTAGCTGACTGACCATCGTCGGTTCTGGTGAGACGCCTCGGTCGGGGGAAGAGAGAAAATAAGAGCGAAGGGACGACTGCACGTGACATGAACGGAGAGACGCTGAGACCCGTGCAAAATTCAAGAAAACACCCTTCGGCTTCACCTCCATTTCTGCCTAAATGAACCTGATACGTAAAGTCCAATGATATCTTTCAGCTGTGTTTACTCAAGATGTTGGAGTTGGCAACGGCTCCTGCGGGTCACCTGAAAGCCGGAGGGGTTATAAACTTTATAAACTCCGCTAGACTGTTAAATGCTAAGTGGTTGCAGCCAGCCGATCTATCAATACCCCCCTCCAACCCCCCACTTACTGTTGCTTAAATAAACTCACCCAAAACTAACCACAAAATCGATTTCACAGACCTCCAAATAGCTCGCAGACACTCTTTCTACGGAAAACCAGAGTTACTCCAGAGCTGCTTTATTCAACGTCTGGAGGCGGCGGCTCGGATTACAGCGGAGGATAAGACTAACGCCTCTGCTCTGAGGTTTTACCTGCAAGATACTAAGTGCTATAACTATATAAGCCTTTACATATTGTGCATATATCTCTTAAAGTAATAAATGTGAAGGAAAAGCAGTCAGAGGTATATAGAAAATAAAAGAAATTAGAGATATTCTGTCGGAGGTTCCGGTGGAAAGACAGAAACAGCTTTGACCTGTAGAGTTCAAACCATCGCCTGGACTGGAAGCAAAGATTAGAGATAATTATGATGGAAATCCTGAAAAAAAAATACAAGTGGAAAGAGAATTAGAGGTAAAGATTTGAAAGTGAAGATGTGCAAATAACTTAAAAAGAAGAATTGACTGATTGATTGAATCTAAGATAGAGATAAAACACATCTATACGGTAACGGCTCCTGACCAGCGATGAAAACCTGCAAACAACCCGGTGAATGACTGAGACGTCAAATACCCCTTTTCCACCAAACCGGTTCCAGGTTCTGGTTCTGGTTCTGGGCCAGTGCTGAGTTTGAAACCGGGCTTTCTGTTTCCAAAAAAATGGTTCCAAGGTAGCACAGACTGGCACTTTTCCACTAGTACCTACTCAGCTCGATTCAACTCGCCTTTGCCGTTTCCCACTAGGGGTCTAACGTGCCGAGTAGATACTTTTCTGTATCTACTCTGCCGAGGTTCTAAGCGGCTGAGTCGGGCTGTGATGTCATCACACTCCAGGCCACCAATTGGTCGGGGGGTTGGAGTCAGACGTTTGAGTCAGGATGTGACATCAGAGAAAGAGACTCTGACGGAGATTCTTGTTCATTTGATTCCAGCAGCAACGGCAGCACAAGTCTGTTTGATCCAACTCTGAGGTGCAGATGTTCATAAACCTGGTGCTGAGGAGAGAATTAAAAAGATCTAGACGGAGATAAGGAACGACCAGATCTACCAGGAGCTCTGTCTCTTCATAGCTGCTCAGATACCAATGCACTTTTCAGCAGCGCCGAGACAAACTAAAGAAAAAAAGGCGTTGCCGCTTGAAGCTTCTTTCACTCTCATTTTTTAACTTGATATGGATATGGAAATTCTACAATCATGGAATTGATTAACTGGTCTCTCAGCACAATTGACCAAATTTTTGCGACGAGAAGTCAGGGGGTAAGGGAGCCCTCCTGCCCCGATGGGATGTTTTTTGCTGGATACACAATGGATTCCTGGAAACATTGGAAACCGTTGTGTTTGGCGATCCTGTCTGTCGAGGACGTTGAAGATGCCTTCATAATTGGATTTATGATAGCAGGATTTCTTCTAATTGGAGTTGGGGGGATTCCTGGTCTATCGACAAACGCGTAAGTCGTCGACAGCTGTTTTGGCCCTTTCCGAGCTGCCGGACGTGGCTGAGGGGATAAGCACGGCGACCAACACTCGGACTTTAACGCTGGGAGAGCAAAGCCGCAAGCTGGATGCTGGAACCAGCTCTGGAACCGGTTTGGTGGAAAAGGGAGTATAAGAGATATTTAGTGGACGGGTCACGCAGCCGAGGACGCCTTGAAAAAGCAACAACTCCATCACGATCAGCTTTGTTTCACCGTTTTTTGTAAATGGATCTGACGTAAAAGCGTCAAAGCATTGCAGGAGCGCCGGTCGCTCTGCTCTTCTAGAGGGAGAAACTGCAGGGTTGCTGTTTACCTATTGGCCGTTCGTTGACCACAGGAAGTCGGGGTCCGCGGGTCGGCAGGACTTCCTGTGTGGCTCTCACGGTGGCAGCTGGGGAACATAATGTACTAGTTAGTAGAACCTGAGGAAGAAGGAGCTGCAGCGCCCAGCAGGGCGTTCACAAGAGGTCAGGGAGAAGATGTCAGAGACACGAGGTCCAGACTCGGTTCTGGAGCCCTGGGTTCTGGCAGAAAAGTCTTTACCGAGAGTGGCCTGAGGAAATGTGTGGGGAGAGGCGGGCTGTCGGCCCCGGGTCCTGTTCTGGGGAACTGACGGGGAAAAGGAGAAAGTGGAGTTAAAACCTGTGACGTCTTCAGAGTCCTGAAAAAGAAACACTTAATAAACATTAAAAGGTTAATTCATGAAGATTGTGTAAAAAATAAGATCCTTTCATCATGTTTTACCCATCAGCATCTGAATTTCTGGGTTAGTAAGACGACCTGCAGGTCCTCTACAGACCAGGGGCCGGATTCACAAAACATTCTTAAGAAAAAAAATCTTCTTAAGTGTCATTTTTTTCTTAAGTTCAGTCTTAACAAGAAAAAAGAGAAGAAGTCATATTCTCCAAAAAAGTTCTTAAGTATTTTCTCAACTTTCTTCTTAAGAAAAAACTTAAGAATAAATGGTATTCTTGAAATAAATGTTCTCAAATTTGTTCTTGACTTTTTTCTTAACTTTAAGACAACCTTGACCTGTCTTAAAATTTCTTCTGTGAAAAGGTAAGATTCTAATATCACCTTTTTCAACACATCTCATCCACCATAACCTTAAAAAGTTCCTGCATCTCTTTTTCTCCTTCTCCATGTTTAGTGAGTTACTGACGGTTAAGACGCAAACTACCTGTATAAATGTTGTTTGTTGGCGCGTGCAATGACATATTTTAAGAAGTTCTTAAGTAGGAAAAATAAGACATTCGTAAGAAATGACAGTTCTTAAGATGGTTCTTAAGAAAATATTGAGGAATTGCACTTAAGAACTTTCTTATGAACTTCTTAATTTTAGATCTTAAGACATTTCTTAAGATCGTTCTTAAGAACATATTGGTGAATCCGGCCCCAGATCTCCGCTGACAGAAATAAACAAAATTTCGAGTCTGAAACAACTTCAGGGTTGGTCTCACATCCATGACATTCTGTGCGGAGGGGAATTTTTAATTTATTTCATCAGCTAAAAACAAATTAACGTATAATTAGGGGCGGGGCTTTTGATTGGCGGCTGACACAGCCAATGGCTATCTGAAGTGAGGTTGAACCTGCGACCCTGTTGTAGTCCAGCTCGCCCTCATTTCACCCTGTTTTTGATTTTGTTTTTTGGAAAATCCTTTAAACATCTAAATGCTGGTCTGTCTGTTACTGTTGGTTCTGAACAGCAGAGTTTCCACATAAAGCTCTTTTCAGGCCAGAACCATAATAGTTAAAGTGGAAAGAGTAAAAGTACTGTATCTAATAAAGTTGTGCAGCATAAAACTAGTGTATCTTGAGGTCCTGTTAATCCAATAATCAGTCCTGAAGGGATCCAGACCTGCTCCGTCATGTGCTCAGAGCTCAGATCTCTGGGAAGTTCACGGCAGTGATGTAAATGTCCCAGTCAGCATCAGTTACAGTCTCATCTGGACCCAGTAAAACCTCCAGGGTCGATGTCGGGGATTAAAACCATCTGCCGGATGCTTGGATCCGCCCTCGTGAACCAAACTGATTTCTTTTCTTTAAGTTCATTAATAATAAATATAAATTATTCAAATCTTTTCATAGACCAGTGGCGTTTCTGTTCCAGCGTGGTGCCGCTCTAGTGGCAGACGATTGCAGTTGCTTCTGTCAAATAGTCTTTTGTCGCATCTTCCTGACATTTTTTAGATGTTTAAACATTTAGAAATAGACATTTCTCCAGACGGGTTTGGATGCTGTTGCTCCGGGAGGATTTCCGCTTGTAATCCTGGTATTTGTCTTAAATATTTGTTATGGTGCGTATCCATGACAACCGACTGTTGTTTACATGTAGAAGCAGAAGATGAACCCGTCCAGAGATTCCGTGATGGTCTCTGCAGATTAATTACATGTCTTATTACACCATGTCTGAGAATTTCTGAGTTGCCTATTTTTATTCAAAAAATTCAATTTTTTATAATGTTTTTCTGTGTTTTCCTACATTATTAACACGGCAACAACAACATCCTCTTATTTTCAGGATTAATGAAGCTTTTTATCAAGCTCAAGTTACAGTACGTGGTACCCGGACCACGGGTCGTGGTACCCGGACCACGGGACGTGGTACCAGGACCACAGGTCTCAGGAAGCTTACAAATGATGCTGATTCTGACGTCAGCGACATGTTCTTGAAACCACTTTTCTACATCTGGAGTCGGCATGACAACAAAGTGCACATCTCTAATAAGAGTCTGTCATGGTTGAGTATTTAAAGCAAGAAAATGCGCCGCCGTGTCAGATCTGATTCAGAGATAATGAAGTTTTGTCCAAACTGAAGTTATCCAGGTTCACTAAGGGACTGTAGGAACAACCTGACAGAGTCCCACAGGACATGGTACCAGGTCCACGGAGTGTGATACCAGGACCACAGGACGTGGTACCAGGTCCACGGGCCAGGGTACCAGGACCACGGGAAGTGGTACCAGGACCACGGGACGTGGTACCAGGACCACAGGTCTCAGGAAGCTTAAAGGAGCTGTATGTAAGAGCAATAATAAAACCAATCATAAAATGACCCCGATATGTCAACAGACATTTAAAAATCATGTTAATTTCAAATACTTATGTCACTGACAACAGCACTCAAACCAGGATATTCCCGTTTAAAAAGAGGAGTTGCAGCCCTCAACTGATGTTTATGTTGTCATTTTTTGTTTTGGCCTGAAGCTCCACCCTCCACCTATCTCCCAATCACCAAGTCAGTATTGTTTCTGAAGCTCCACCCTCCACCTATCTCCCAATCACCAAGTCAGTATTGTTTCTGAAGCTCCACCCTCCACCTATCTCCCAATCACCAAGTCAGTATTGTTTCTGAAGCTCCACCCTCCACCTATCTCCCAATCACCAAGTCAGTATTGTTTCTGAAGCTCCACCCTCCACCTATCTCCCAATCACCAAGTCAGTATTGTTTCGGCATCCGGGTTGCCAACTCGGCTCTAATTATCGCAGCCATGGTAGCCTACGTTCCTGCTGCATTCTGCAGCCTACCTGGCAACCTCTGGTCGGGGGGAGGAGGGGGAGGGTACACGCCGCTCAACAATATTTTGAAAGTGACTGCAGTACCAGTTTTGGCCATTTCTTACAGACGGCTCCTTTAAAGATGATGCTGATTCTGACCTCAGCATCATGTTCTGGAAACCACATTTCTACATCTGGAGTCGGCATGACAACAAAGTGCACGTGTCTAATAAGAGTCTGTCATGGTTGAGTATGTAAAACAAGAAAATGCACCGCTGTGTCAGATCTGATTCAGACACCAGAGGTGCCGGTAGCTGGATTGGCTTACCGTGTTGAGGAGAGAAGGGGAAGGAGTGAGAGTCTGGAGTCGAGGGTTTCTGGAGGACGAGAGAAAAACACAAGAGGAAGAGGAGGTCAGTCTCTAAACATCACAGCAGTTTAGTGGCTTCTCCGTCGTCTTATAACGGCGAAGGTGAAGGGTGTGAAGGTGTCGCCCGGTGGGAAGGCCGTTGGTGGAGAACAAGGCCTTGTTCTGAACCAGCTGGAGTTCATGTAAATCTTTTTTAGTAGCGTTCGCCCAAACTATTTGGGTGATTGGCTGAAAGGGTCACATGACGTGTGACCTTAACTACTATTGTACTCCTGAATCCTCAGTTCGGATCAGCGTCTCAACAAATATGCTGAAACAGCAGATCCTCTCAAGATCAACAGGTCTGTGTCGGGACGTCATTACGTACCGGCGGGCTGACGGGCCGCTTGAGGTTCTTCCTGATGGATTTCTCTGCAAACACAAGAGCAGAGTCCCCGTCAGGTTTGGTGGATTCGTCACTGATAGAAGGACGTGGGTCAAACCTACCGTCGGCGCTCGGCATGCTGATGTTGTGCAGGACCGGCTTGGTCCAGATCCCCGAGCCGTCCTTGGAGGTGGGCTGCACGCCGAACTCGTACACCGTGTTGGGCTTCAAGTTGTCGATGACCGTGTCGCTCGTGGGGCAGGTCTGGTAGTTCCACTTCCTGTTCTTCTCCCGGTACCGGACCGTGTAGTGTCTGAAACCCGAGGAGAGAAAACATAAACGTACATTCAGAAACTCAGAAACGGGTCGGCTGTTTGACTCTGCCTTAGTTTTATTGAGTTTAAGGCCACGTTTACACATAGCCGTATTTACAAAAACGGATATTTCCCCCTCTACGTTTTGAAAAATCCCATCATTTACACGAACATAAATATCTGTTAAGGTGCTATGAGCAGCCAAACCTACAGGGGGCAGTGTAACGAGAAGATAAAGTCATGCTAGCCAATCAGAATCTTGGAAAAAAACATCAACAAATGACACGAGTAACTTCCAGTTACTTCCAAGATGAACCAGAGTCTTAGGTTTGGAGTGACAGAGAAGTGGAGTTACTTTTAAGTGTGACTTTAGAATATAAAACAAGTAAAATACAAGAAAATATTGACGGTGGCCAAACAAATTGTAACCACAGGTGTCACTCATGACGCTGGTGACGTTTCTGTCTCATAATGTGACGTTCTGAAGCCTAAATGTCCGTTTCTCTCTGTTTACAAGCAAACGTGAAGACAGAGTTTTTGCAAATCTCCACTTTAGCCGCAGTTTTCAGAACTGATGGTTTTTGGAGACTTTGAGCTTCGTTTTCTTGTAAACGAACGGCCAAAACGCATTCAGGCAGCCAATCAGCACAGAGCCTCATTACCATAGCCCCGCCCACTCAGAATCCCGCATAGATAATGAGGTTAGAGAATGGGAAGATAAAGACATGGTTTAGAGGCTGAATTTCTAATTTATTTAGCAAAAACAATCAAAAGTTTGTTTTTAAGACATTCGAGACCTGTTTAAGAAAGGTATTAGATGCCATAATAAGTCCCCTTTAAGCGGAATTGGATAAAGCCGATCAAATGTAAAGTGGTCCATGTAAACCTCATTTCGGAATGACTATTTCCATGTAAACTCGAAGGAAAATAGTTTAATTCTGAATTATTTAATTGGGAATAATTAATTCCGAATTAAAAAACATCCTGTAACCGTGGCCAGTGTGGAAACGGGTCAACTTGTCCGTGTCCCTGCGGGCCCCGGTGAGCCGGGATCAGCTCCAGCAGATCCCTGTGACCCTGACCCGGGATCAGCAGGTGAAGGTAACGGGAAGCTGCCACGTGCACCGCGGCGTCGGTGGGCTCCGCTCTTAAACGCCTGCGTTGCACAGGAGGTTTCTGGGAAACCTGAGAGGCTGCAGGGACTGGTGCAGCGCTCAGAAACCAGAAATACGTGCACACATCAGGTCCACCAGCTGGTTCTGCACTCACGATGCCTCCAGGAAGGAGAACATGCACCGCGGCACCAGCTCTGGTTTCAGCGCCTGAGCTGCAGACCTGAAGTTGGACCCGTTTATCTGGCAGAATCAGGCACCTTAGGGCGACGCGGGTCAGGGAGGACGTGGCTCTGCCATTAGCTTCATAACTTCGATGAGATTTAGGGGGAACTAAATTGTGGAATGATTTTCCCCACCTGGCAAAGAGCTCTTCCTCTTTGAAATGTTATAAAGGCAGACGTGTCTTCAGTATTCACATTCATTACTCAGGTAGAAGTATAGATACTAGAGTTTAAAAATACTCCTGTAGAAGTTGAAGTATCAACTCAAGTTTTTTACTCAAGTAAAAGTATAAAAGTACTGGTTTCAAAACTACTTAAAGTATAAAAGTAAAAGTAATGTAAGGGGGAAAAAAGCCATTAAGGACAAAAGCCATTGAAAATGAATGCATCTTAGTATAATGCAAATATATTAAAGAAGCATATATGTGTACTATTGAGCATTAACATGTGTTTCAGAGAGCAGCAGATATGATGACTAGTTGCCTATAAGTATTGTAATGGTGCAAAAAGTCAAACTTCAGAGGCATGTTATCATTTATCCTAACCTTTATTGGAATGTACATCCAAGTTTAGTTGCAGGAATCTGAGGGAACGGATGTAAGAACAAAACTGGACAAGAACATCTGAAACAACCACAACCAAATTCACTCTATCCGGATGGAGCAATTTAACTGGATAGTTTTTATTAAAGGCCGAAATGAAATAGAGTAAAATGGCTGTTTTTAAAATGTAAGGAGGAGACAGTAAAGTACAGATAATTGCGTGAAAATGTAAGGAGTAAAAGTAAAAAGTCGTCTGAAAAATAATTACTCCAGTGAAGTATAGATAACCAAAATTTCTACTTAAGTAAGGTAACAAAGTATTTGTAGGGCCAGAACACCTGTCTATACATGGACAAGTTTCCTCATGGGTGCATGCATGTGGACAACGGGAGGAAACTAAATATCTGAGGAAAGTTCAGACAGGAACCCTGGACAGGAACCCTGAAACCAGATAGAAGCCTCCGGCTGAGACTCACTGCGCTGCGTCCCGGGAGTCACCATTTGAACAGAATCGATCAGGGATGCTCACCCGTCTTCTAGGCAGTCGCTCATGACGTTCCCCTCGTAGGGCGTCTTCAGCAGCGTCCCCCAGGACAGCAGGACAGAGGACGGCGTCACTGTGCCGATGACCAGGTGCAGCGGCTTCTGCAGCTCCACTTTACCTGGAAACAAACAAAGCAGGTTGACATGCAGGTCGCTAGTTTTCAACCCCCCATCAGTAGGGATGGGAATCGAGAACCGGTTCTTGTTGAGAACCGGTTTCCAGTGTTTCAATTCCTTGGAATCGTTTGCATTTTTTGCAAACGATTCCCTTATCAATTCCAGTGGGTGGCACGTCACATTCGCGCCCAGCAGGAAAACATGGTGACAAAGCAGCATAAACGCTTGAAAGTTTGGTTACATTTTACCAAAAAGGACGACAACAGGGCGACTTGCAATACTTGCAATGTGGGCATTTCAACAAAGGGAGGAAACTGTTCGGGCTCGGCCGGCTGGTGCTTTCCTCCGCAACCCCGTCGCGCTGGGAACGCGGAGTCGGCGCAGCGTCTGGCCAGAAGAGCCGCGCACTCGGCGACGAGGACGAGCCGGGCTCTGGCGGAATACTAGTCTACCACTAGTTTCTCCTTTCATCAAGGCAGGTTTGATGTACATGCACGAAAATCGGTACACACCTGTATCATGTCGCAACTTAAAGAAAAGTCTCTTGCCGCCATGGCCGAAACCGAACAGGAAGTTGGCCATTTTGAATTAATCATTTTGGCGCAATTTATGCCATTTTCACGTGTCGTACTTTAACGATCTCCTCCTAGCAGGATCGTCCGTTCGACATAAAACTTGCTCAGGAGACATAAAAGACGTTAACCATGAAAGGTTATCAAAATCGAATCAAAATTCGTGAAATGGCGTGGCCGTGGCGCCGCGTCAAACTTCAACATTAACATCAACACTAGCAGCTGATTGGTCGATATTTGATAGATCCTACTTTCTGCCATAACTTTTGAATGGTTTGACATAAAGACTCGTGGGTGGTGTCATCGAACTCGGTTTTGAGTCCTTGACCATGATTGGTGAAAATTGCAAGCGCGAGGGCCCGTTCATCGCTGCTTACAGCTTTAATTTTATATTTATTTTCAAAACAAATAATATTTTCTGGGGACCCCTGGCACCATGGAGGAGCCCAAGGCTGGGGGCGTCTTAAGACCTCACTTGTATTTTTTTGTTCAAAGATATAAAACAAAGTTGATGCCAATCGACCTGTTTGTTCTCCTTTTTTCCAAATGAGAATCGATAAGAGAATCAATAAAGAATCGAATCGTTAAAGAGAATCGAAAATGGAATCGGAATCGGAAAAATCTTCTCAATTCCCATCCCTCCCCATCAGCACCTTGTGAACTCACCTGTGCACTGCTTCTTGACCTCGTTGGCCGGGACGGGCTGGACCGCGATCAGGTACTTGGGCTCGGCATCTAAGGACAGAGGAAGGACAGGCCTCCTCATTACCTTCATCAGCGACTCGGGTCTCAGAGATAAACCTACCGGTCCGCAGGTGTCGTACCGAACTCGGTCTCGTACGGCTTCCCGCTCTGCGGCAGCTGGATGAACTGCTTGGAGAACATGCTGCCGCCGTAGCCCAGGATGTATCCCTCCAGCTTGGTGTCGGTGTTGGGCCGCAGGAACTTCATCACGATGGTGTCCTCCGTGGTGCTGATGCGGACCTTCATGTTCTGGCGCCGCACTGAGGAGTCGACGGAAGACGTTAGACTTGTAGTCAAGACCGCCGAGACCAAGACCAGATAGTATCAAGACCAAGACTAGGTCAGCTCAAGACCAAAAACAAACCTAGCAAACTAGATAAGTAACAAAGATGTTCATCATCTTACGTGTGAGCTTGTTTAGAAAAAGCTGTTACGTTGCCGTCTGATTTTCATCTTTCAACATAAATTGCAAAACATAATAACTTCACCAACAGAGAATTGGAAACCAGGAATTTCCTTAATAGAAACGCACGAGATAAAATGATGCACGAACAATAAACGCAGCCGTTATTGCAGCCTGTTCTGCTCCGTCTTCACTCCAAACCTCGTTAGGTCTAAAAATTGCACTAATGGAGCACAATTAGATATAGACTCTTCATCAGATTGGGCCACGAACATCTATCTCTGTGAGCAGAGACGTTTAATTCAGCAGTATCCCGTCCAAGTGAATGCATAATGGACAAAAAACAAACAGCACCAGCTGTGATTAAAGGAAATCTACGCACCTTATATGAAAATCATGGTCTATATATATTTATATTCAGTTCAGCCAATCTTGTTCAGTTTATACATGCAGCCGTTGGGAAGTATAATCCAGAATCATGGCATACACTTTCATTGTTATGCTGATGATACGCAGCTCTATTTGTCTATGAAGCCGGATGAAAAAGAACCGTTAGTTAAACTTCAGGCATGTCTTAGGGACATCAAGGACTGGATGTCCAGAAATGTCTTGCTTCTAAATTCAGATAAAACAGAGGTTATCATTCTTGGTCCAGAGCATCTTAGGAAGGGATTAGATGGTGTTGCGATGGCTTCCAGTGCAACTGTGAGAAACCTTGGTGTTGTTTTCGATCAGGATTTGTTGTTTAAACCATATGTCAATCAGGTTTTTAAAATAGCATTTTTCTATTTCCGTAATATTGCAAAGATTAGGAAAATCCTCTTGCAGAGTGATGCAGAAAAACTAGTTCATGCGTTTGTATCTTCTAGACTAGATTACTGTAATGTGTTACTAGCAGGATGTCCAAGTAATTTGCTGAATAGGCTCCAGCTGATCCAAAATGCAGCAGCACGAGTGCTGACAGGAATCAGCAGGAGAGACCACGTCTCTCCAGTGTTAGCATCGCTCCATTGGCTACCTGTAAAACTTAGAATCCTATTTAAAATTTTATTACTTGCATATAAAGCCCAAAACGGCTTAGCTCCGCATTATTTACAAGAGCTGATAGTGCCTTATGTTCCTGGCAGAGCTCTCCGCTGTGAGATTAATCTGAGTTTTTGAACAAGTTTGTCCTTATGAAAATATGAAACTATCAGAATAGGCTTAATTAGGTCAGCTCAGAGAAGCTGACTGCTGGGTTTTTCACATCCTTACCATTGTTAACAGAAGTCACAGGACAGGCCACTCCCTGAGGGTATTTAGGGGGGTTGTCTGCTCTGTTAACAGTTGACCAGTGTCTTTAGACACATCTGTGCAAAACCTCACAGAGTTCTCGTTTGTCCAGAAGGGGTCCCATTTATTGACCCTTTGTGTTTCTTAAAGACTTTAAAGCTGACTGCTGGTTATCACATGTTAACAGATGACAGGGCAGCCCTTCCTGAGTTTGGGCTGTCCAACAACTATCCCATTGTAAGTTGGACAATCTGTTCACACCACAGATAAGTTGCTTATTAACTGAAAAGTCATAGGTGTGACCTTTTAACTATCATCTGATACAATGTCTGTGTTCTCCATCTGATTCTTCTAATTGTCCATTGTTTACCAAATATGGTCATGTTTCCTGTCAGTTTTACCAATAAATAGCTTCCTGCAAGGGGAGGGTCTTTGGGAAGCATTTGCTGTCAGGGGGCTCTGCCTCTGTCAGTACGCTCTCCCCCTCCTGCAGGAGCGCCTGAAAAATCATTCCACAGTCTCTGTGTCTTTCCTAAGTTATTAATTTATGTTGATTTAGGAACCTAACACCGCTCCCAGAGTGCAGGTTTACTCGTAGTTCCTAGAGTATCTAAATGTAGATTTGGAGGGCGGGCGTTCTGCTATCAGGCACCATTACTATGGAACCAACTTCCAATCTGGGTTAAGGAGGCTGACACCACCTCCACCTTTAAAACTAAACTTAAAACCTTTCTGTTTAGTAAAGCCTATAGTTAGTGTTTAGTAAACCTCTAGCTGGTGTTGGTAAATCTCTGGGTAGTGTAAACTCTAGTGTGTTAGAGTCATTAGTAATAGTTGCAGCTATAGAACAAGACTATAATAGTTAGTCTCAAATATAGCTTGGTGGTAGATATGCTGCTATAGGCCTATGCTGCAGGGGGGCACCGACATGATCCGCTGGGCGGTGCCTCTCACCCTTCTTCTCCTCTCCTCTTCCCTTCCTCTCTTCTCCATTTTTATTTATTATAAATAGCTCATAGCTATCGTTTTTGTCCATCGCTCCTGTAGTTTCTTGTGTCCCCTTTTTTCTCTTTTGTGCATGTTTGCAGGCCAGAGCCTCGGGAGCTGTGTTCTGGCCTGCAGACCCGGTTTGGTCAACTTGGGTTGTGGAGATGTGTGATTGACAGGAGGTGGGCGTGTCCCAGCGCTCCTCCCCAACCCAACGCGTGACATCACAGGATGTTTGTTCAGTTCTTCTTATTCACCTCTGCAGGTTTGAAACTGTGTTTTTTTAATGACCCAAGAAAAGGTTAAAATAGCATTAAAAAAAGATAAGACGTCTGACATAAAGATCAGAAATCAACTTCAATCATCTTCAACAATCATCTTCAAACATAAAAAGACTAAAACTTTTATTGCGGTGGTGTAAATAGTAATGATGGAGTGCCGTCTTTTTAACGTTATACAGCTTAAGGATCATAAAATCCTCGTGTCCCGCTTTAATTTTATGTGTCAGTGGCAGCGAGACTTGGACTGTTCACCGATGAGGTCAGTTAGCATCGTCCTCGTGCTGATTTAAAACGATTGCAATAACACACACACCCCTACACACACTGACATCACTTCTGTGATTGAAGTGATTTTTACAAAAGTCCGGTCCTAATCAGCGGCCTGGAGGCCGATGAGAGACGATGACAGACATCTGAGGGAAACGAGCCACTCGGCAAAATGTAAAAGGAAAGAAATACAAGTTTAGTGACCGTGAAACATAAACACGAGTGCAGAGACACTAATAGAAGCTGAATGTCTGTTATGATCTAAACTCATTTGCTTAATTTCCTGTTTTATTTTGAAAGTTTCAGCTGTTTCTGAACTTTAGTCCTCCAACACAACATTGTTGACAGATCAGCGTTTGGAACATTTAAACAACAGGTAAGATTATACAGTAACAAATGTGGGTATGATTTCGACTTTATTCATGAAATTGTATTTCAACATTAATCTCGACATTTCGACTTTTTCGCAACATTTCGACTTTTTTCTCGAAGTGCACAATAAAAAAAAATCTTCCCCTCTCAAATATTTTTACTTTAACTTTTATTTCAAATATCACAAACATCTACGGTGTGAAGTCTCTCTCCTTCCCGGGCTGAGAGTCCTGAAGCTTCAGCCTCTGCTGGTTGTAGTTCTCTGAGCTCCTCACTGCTCTCTCTCGTTGGCTCAGGTTTCACTCAGAAATGAAATAGTGGAACTTTGGGTCGGCGTTGCCGCCAGGAGCCGGTCCCGGCGCCAGAACCGGCGCCAGGCCCGGCTCTGATACGGAGCGAGGGGGAAGCCCTGGGTTTGAAAAACACCCTCATGTCGTTCCAGCCGTGTGTTTCCTATCAAGGCTGCGTCGGTTTCAATCCTGCCGTCAAGATTTCCGATAAAACAAAAACCTCCGGAGGGAAACGAGGAGCTGCGAGGAAACTGGCACCGGGTTTTCAACTCGCAACCAGGCAAATGTGGATTTACCCCCCCTGTGCACCAGAAACCAGGTCTACCACACTGCAAAAACTCAAAATCTTACCAGGAATATTTGTCTTATTTCTAGTTAAAATGTCTCATTTTTAGTCAAAAAATAACATGTTATTTGACAATTTTCACCTGTTTCAAGTAAATGTTCACTTGAAATAAGTAGAAGTAAGTCAGGGGGTCAGAAGTAAGTCTGACCCCCCCGAGTAACCCTTGAACCCCCCTGAAGGACTCAAAAGCCAAATTTAGGAGGGGTCTCAATTTTGTCAAAAAAATAAATAAATTAAATATTATATAATATGATAATTTGATTGTCACTAATGGTCAATTAAATATGTTTAAGACATCGCCATATCAAGTATTCACAATTCAAAACTTGTATTGGTTTAACGCAAGTCCTGCACCTTTATGTATGCAAATTAGCCATGTGCGCCAG